>NW_026881010.1:0-3302 GCF_032173495.1 Musca vetustissima | reverse complement strand
CCTCATTTTGACTTGATCAAGAATTGGTAAAGATAATAGATTGTGCAAAGTTCACTTCAAATCGGATAGTATGTTCGGGTGATATTATAAAATTATTTTTCAACTAAGAATTGATCACTTTGAGGGAGATAACAGAAGTACTGGAACAATATTTTCCATCTTCGATTTAACTTTGGAAGAAATATTACGATGTGAAACGTTTGATTGAAATCGGTTGCTGTCTTTGAGAATTATAGTGCGTAACAGCCGGCTAGATATCTGAATCAGATTTTATGGGGACATTTTTTCATTAGGCCGAGGTTAGCGATATATAAATCTGATCCTGTTTATATAAAACTTTATGCACTCCATTCTAGGCTTTGTTCGAAAATTCGTACATGATATTATTTCTTTGTACATATGTTTGTAACAGGCAAAAGGAAACGAGATAGACATATGTTTCCTTTTGAGAATATGCATAGAATAACCTTCTAAATCGATTTATGCATGTCCGTCGGTATGTCTGTCCTTGTTAAATTGTAAACAAAGTACAGGTCGCATTTAAGATCCGAATTGGATGAAAATTGGCATAGGTCACTTATAATAAATAAACTTTATTGAAATTGGGAAAAAACGGTTCAGATTTAGTTATAGCTCCCAAATATATTTTCATCCGATTTAATGCAAATGGTGTACCATAGTACCTATGTATCGTTCGATTTGCCCGAAATTTGGCGTAGCGTACTGAATTAGGTCCAGAATTATGTGTGTTAAGTTTCGTGAAAATCGGTTTAGATTTAGGTATAGCTCCCATATATAGTTTCGTCGGATTTTATGTAAATGGTGTACAAAAGTCCTTATATATTTTTCGATTTGCACGAAATTTTCACAGCGTACGAAATTAAGTCTGGAATGATGTGTGCTAAGTTTCGTGAATATCGGTTTAGATTTAGATATAGCTCCAATATATAGTTTCGTCCGATTTTATGTAAATGGTGTACAAAAGTCCCTGTATTGAGCTCCTGAATTGAGCCTAAAATGCTGTGTGATAGTTTCGTGAAAATCAATTCAGATTTAGATATAGTTCCCATATATATTTCCCTTCGATTTTATGTAAAGTTGTTGTAATCGATTCAGTTTTAGATATAGCTCCCATTTGTATGTTCGTTGAAGTTTAGGTAAATGTTGCACCGGTTGACACGAAACGTATCGAATTGAGACTAGAATGATGTTATAGCCTATTTATACCCATCACCACACTGTGATACAGGGTATTACGTTTTTGTGCATATGTCGCATTTATGATCCGAATTGGATGGAAGTCCTGAAGTTAGTTTAGCTCCCAAGGACCCAATATATGGCCGATATGCTCAAAACGTACTGAATTTAGTATAACCTCGAACGTGGAAATCGGCTCGATTTGGGATATAATTTTCATAAATATTTTTTCCCGATTTAAAGCAAATGGTGCCCCAAACCCCTCATTTTTGTCAGATTGGTACGAAATTGTGCACAAAGTACAAAAATGAGCAAAGAATGACGTAACTGCGTTTTGTAGAAATGCAGTCATATCCCATATATATTTTTGACCGACTTCATGTTAATTGAGTAAAGTCGGCTATGGTAGTTCACAATTTCGTTCGATTAAATTTCCATTTTCATCCAAAGATAATATCTCTATTCTATCTATGCATATCGGCATTTCTTGTATATACCCAAAGTGGTGAAGGGTATCATATAGTCGGCTTCGTCCGACTTTTGAACTTTCCTTACTGGTTTTTCTTGTGGCTGTTCATTGCACATACGACCATTCACAATTCTTTTCGGTGGTTACCAATTGTGGCGGCTACAGAATTACTACACACAAACACTTCGGCTTACTGTTGCACACAGAAATTTTGGTTTACTCTTTCACAAGACACTTCGGTTTAAATCATAGTTCCCGATTGTAGTCTCCTCACCCTGAAATATTACCATTGAATCATTTCCGATCGTCGTCTCCGACTCCCGGCAACCATCGAACTCGATGCCAAATTTATGTTTCGGATTACCCTTGAGAAGAAAATTGTCATACATTAAATTACTAATTTCGGTACACATTTATCTATAGCTCTCATATGAAACTTTTTTGAAAATTTCGGACATTATTTTTTACTGTTCTTTTAAATTTGACTGTTCTTATAAATTTTTTACTATAATTTCGGTCCAAAATTATGTACATTTACTATATGACAAACAGTCCTTATTTTTAAAAATCTGGCAACGGTGGTCATTATCCTAAGATGATATCACGATACTTGGTTTCAGAAATAGAAACTCGTAGTCCGGCGACATTTGATCCACACTGACACTCTAAAGAAGGAAAGTGGCTGAAATACATCAAGAATATCACACTCCACTTTATTTTAGCATTCTCAATATATTACATTAAAAATAGTATCGATTTAATTTTATTTAAGACTTAAATATCCCTTTTACTGTTATTGTACGGAAATAGGTAATAAATTCAATGACGGATCCTAACATATTACACTTTCATTTCGAATGGATATTTCCTCATTAGCATATTTTTTTCTCCAGAATCATGAATTTATTAATTGAACTTATTTATATTTGTTGGTTTTCCTGTTTCACATAGAGAGACAAATAATGCGATACACATACACACAAATATAAACATAGCCAAGCGACTGTCCACACATACAGAAATATATGTAGATATAACAATTCATATGACTACGTGTATAATTCGTTTATATAATTGCGGTCTAAATTGATTTTGTTATCTAGGCACGTCATATTTTTTCGTTGTTGCTGTTGTTGTCGTTGCTGCAAATATAGACATAACTTTGATACGCCAACAACAATAATGCTCATACACACGCTTATATAAGTATTTATTCGATGCTTATTTTATTGAATTAAATGTTAATACCCTATAAAAGGTAATGTGGGCAAATTGATTTAATTTTCGTTTCATAGTATTAATAGTATTATTGTTATTGTTGTTATTCGAATATGTTAAAATTCTATTGGAATATTGTGTTTTATACAGGGAAATAGGAATTTAATTTTTCAAAATATATTATACAGTATGAAATTTGGCATGGGGTGGCGTAGGAAATGATAAATACCAATAAACGGCTCTGGTTGGCTTTAACATGGCGAAGTCCAGACTTATTTTGGTCCCTCCTTCATCTCACCGCGGTGTCACCTGGGGTAGCTATTTTCATCACCCGTTTAAATAGCGAGCTAATATTTGCCGTGAGTTGACTCATAAGAGCTATAAAAATGGGTTGAGGCATCGTATTAGTTGCCTGCAC
>NW_026881009.1:0-32721 GCF_032173495.1 Musca vetustissima | reverse complement strand
CAAAATCGTAATGTCTTATTGGGTACTGCTATGGTCAACATAGTTCATTTAGGAGTTTCGTACCCTGTTCGCGCTCTGATCGACCCTGGTTCAGAGGCTTCTTTCATATCTGAACACTTGCAAACTCGTCTTCAACTACCTACTCAGTCAATTTCTGCCACCATTTCCGGTGTAAATAGTTCAAACTATGCCACTTCAAAGAAAAACTGTTCAGTTCGCATCCGTTCTCTCCTCGATTCTTCTTTCATTGTTGATGTTAATACTCTCGTTATTCCAAAAATCTCTGGAAATCTTCCTTCAGTGCCCCTCCGTTCTGATCTTACTTCTTGCTTGCCCAATCTACCTTTAGCCGATGCTAACCTCTTCAACTGTAGACCTGTCGATTTGTTATTAGGGGCAGATTTGTATCCACAGATCTTGAGGGAAGGGACGCAACGAAATGTTTTGGGTTCCCTCCTAGCCCAAAACACGATATTCGGCTGGATTCTGACTGGTCCTGTGCCTTCGTCCTCAGTCCAGGTCTTTAGGACTGCGTTGGATTTTGCTGAGGATGAATCTCGCCACAGAACACTACTCCGACTTTGGGGACTTCCCTATGTTCCCAAATTGAAGCATCCTTCGCCGTCGGACATGTTCTGTGAGAGGAATTATCGTCGTTGCGTCCGGTCAAAATTCATTTAATATTCGTAATTCTCGCATACCTAGACTATCGTTGCTGACCAATCTTTCTTTGCTTTCGAACAGTTAACTCCTCCCCAAAGCTCTCATTCTCTATCGCTGTCATCGATTCAACGTCAACCAATTACATTATCGTTTCTTGCCAATTGTTTGTATTATTGCAGAATTCGTTCACGCGATTTCCATTCATGGTGGAAATCAGCCTCGTAGCCTTCTTATCATTCCTCCTTTGTGTTCTGCTTCCTTTTGGCATCTCATTCTCGTTTTTGCGTTGTCGCGTTTGTCATATGACAGAATTTGTTTTTAGTTCGCACAGAGGCTTACTTAATTCTAGATCCCTTTCGATACTGTTCAACTTGCATCGGACCATCTATCTAGTCGCTATTCCTCGTTCGCCACATTAACAAATAATAGTCGATTTCCCTCTAAGTCTTATCAATAGACTTCTCTAGTTAAAAATTGTAATATTTACTTCAATCGCGCAATAAAAATAAAAAAAAATCGAATTATACTTAGCCAATATGCAATTTCAATAACTCGTTGTGCTCTGCCATGAGCAAACACTTTAGGTCCAACAAGGAATTGTTCGTCGACCAGATACTAAATTAGTTGTAAATAGTAAAGAATAACTTCATCGTGTATTCTTTTTGTCAAAATAGTCGAAAAATAAAGAATCTCAAATTGAATTATATCCGCACCTGCTCAATAAAACTGAACTACTATACCTGTCGATGCATTTTATTCATAATGCAAATACTAACCTAGAATAAGTCGCGATTTAGTCTAATTCATGTTGCATTGCATTGTAGCGCTGCAAGGTGGGCGGCAATGTTTAGGTTCGATACATTGTTTACGACAATGTATATGTTCGATATGTTGTTCACCCCTTCCGTAGCATACCAATTATTATTCACATTAATTGGCCACTCATTTGAGTCAATGGGGGAATCTTCTCTGCGCTCTCTTCTAGGAGTCACATTCGCCTGGTTCGGATTGTAGGAGAGAGTATCCGCTCTTTCCTACGCTCTCTCCTAGAAGTCACATTCGCTCAGTTCGGATGCAGAGAGGACTTTCTAGTGCTACGGTCGTCGATGTGATCTCGACCTTGTTTACGCTACATTTGCTCACCGCGACTCACTTGCATTCTAACTTTCGTTGTTTAAACTTGCTTTCTAACTTTCGTTGCTAAAACTTGTAATCTAGCTTTCGATCTCGCACGCACGCATTAAGGTAAAGTTTTGTTTCATTCGAAACTCATTAACTTACCGAATAAAGTTTGAAAATACATATTCTAATACCAAATTTGTTTTATTTTGTTTTTCTCTCTTTTTGGTTTTTCTCCCCTCATCGGTATCACGCCAGGCCTATGCTAGTATTTAATACACACTCTACCTTATTGTGGGGATATAAAAAAACACATAAAATCCCGAAAAATTCATCGAATCATTATTTAAATCGTTGTAATTTGATGTTTGAAGATTACTTCATTCAAATGTTGACTGCGCTCCAATGACTCCATCGCCTTAGTCCAATTTTGGCATACTTTCATAAAGTTTATCTTCGACCAACTTTTCAAGAGCCCATTCATCAAAAATTCTACGTTACGGTAGGTCGTACGGTTTAAATTTTTGCACCCGATGTATTTTTTAATGCTTCTTAAATCCTTCACCAACAATGTCCACGTAGTTGACCCAATTGCTGCCAGCGGATGATTCGTGATCAAAAATTTAATACATCCTATTTTACATTGTTCCCTTCAAATATACCCTGAAGCCTACCTCAAAACCCGTTTAATTGAAAAAAAACTGCATTTCCACCCTTTCAAATGAATTAATTTCCGATTCCTGTGCTTTTAAGAAATTTATTAAATTTCCAATAACAACATGAATTTATTTATTGCGCTATAACTGCAAATATTTACAACGACTTTAATGCACCGAACATTACTTTCATTGCTTCACGCACTCATACACACACAATTTATTCATTCACTCACCCGATGGTAGTATGCTTTCTTTGTCACCAATAAACGAAAAAACAAAAAACGAAATAAATAAATCATGTTCTCTTCTGTTAGCAATTTATTAAAATGGCCGTAAATATTATATATTTGTGTGAATATTATTGTATATATGTGTATATGAGTGAAAATGTATGTATATATAGGTATAACGGAATCGATATGTACATATATCCATTTATATTGAAATAAAATGACAAATAAATAGCAGAGAGGAAGGATGTGACAGTGGAGTCAACAAAACTATTCGTTTGAATAATTCTTTAACCTAGGCTTCCCTTTTTTATATCAATAATTTCAAAAAATATTAAAAATAAAATCCACGCCTACTTATGGTCCTACTAAAAAATCCAGGATTTCCTTTTAGTAGTACCTAAAAAAAAATACTAAAAAAACGCCTGTAGGACCTTCAAAAAATATTAAAAAAGCCATGCCTAGTAGGACCTCAAAAAATATTGTTTTTATAAAATGCACGCCTAGTAGGACCTTAAAAAAATATTAAACAAGTGAAAAAGCGTTAAGTTCGGCCGGGCCGAACTTTGGATACCCTCCACCATAGATAATCTGACAGGTACTAGAAATGAAAAAAATGGGAACATACCAAAAAGTGGACCTATACCGACATTTCTAAAAAGGGATTATGTAAACCATAATAAAGAATTCAGTAATTTTTAATGAATAATTATACACTGTGGCTAATTGAAATATCGATTTTAGACCCCATGTATCTTTGGACCAAATGCGCTTCAAAAAATTTAGATTTCATCCAAACTTTGTCCATCTTATTATTTCTTCCAATCTTAGTTCAAATTCGAAGATGGGGAATATCGGTCCACTTTGTCTGGAACCTCCATACAGGGACTAGGTCTTAATGCGGTTTATAGTTCATTATCGAACCTTACGTTCTACTTTTTTTATCTCGATATCCTCCGCAGGTGAAATGATTACATCAGAGTCTTAGAACCAAACTCAAAACGCAGAACAAATCAGATAAACATTTTAATATAAAAAGGGGGTTATATGGGGACTACCCCAAAATGGGGGCGAATATTAATAATTTTTGGTAGGGAGATTTGGTACCATATACGACTACAAAATACCAATTTGCAACAAATTCGGTTGAAAAACGCGCTCAAGAACACCACAATACCGACAATTGGGGGTACCGTTATATGGGGGCTATCCGAAAAAATAGACCTATATTCATAATTTTTTGTGGAGAGTTTAGGGACCTATTAAGAACTCAAAATACTAAATTACAGCTAAATTTGCAGATAAATACGACCAAAATCCCCAAAATACTGAAAATTAGGAGGTACCGTTATATGGGGGCTACCAGAAAAAGTGGGCCTATATTTATAATTTTTTGTGGAGACACTTAGTGCCCAATAAGAACTCAATGTACCAAATTTCAGCGTATTCGGTTGAAAACCACGCTCAAGAACCACAAAATACCGAAAATTGGGGGGTACTGTTATATGGGAGCTATGCCTAAACGTGGACCGATAAATCCCATCTTCGAACTTGACCTGCCTGCAAAATTTTGGCGATCTATCTCCATTCGTTTAGACACTAGAGTGATTACAACAGACAGACAGACGGACATGGCTATATCGTCATAGAATTTTACGCTGATCAAGAATATTTATACTTTATAGGGTCGGAGATGATTATTTCGATGAGTTACAAACGGAAAAACTAAATTAATATACCCTCCATACTATGGTGGAGGGTATAAAAAACACAGGTAGCAGGACCTTGATGCCAAGTAGTATCTTCAAAAAATATTAAAAAAAAATCCACACGTAGTATAATCTTGAAAAGATATTTTAATAAAATCCATGAAAAGTAGGACCTTCAAAATGCATTTTGTAAATCAACCACACTTGGCTTGCGAGCGTCTACAGAATCAATCTCTAGTGAGTGGAGCAATTATTTATTAAATTTATAATTTTTCGATATTTACACACCCTGTGCCGGAGGTACCAGAGATTATGAACCTATAAAGCCAATACTTGAACAAATCTATAGTTAGTATAATGGGTCGATTATGGAGAAATTTTCAATCAACTACTCATTTTAGCTTTAAGGCGTATTTTCGGCTACCAAAAGATGCCGTTGTTTCTCCTCTCTTTTTTGCAGAGGCAATGACTTTAACCTTGGCATGGCTCAATCCACTATGTCGGTGGTTTTGACCGCAATTGTCCGGCTGTGTAACTGTGTAAAATTTGGATTTTTTCCAAATTAACAGTATAGGAAAAGAGGAAGAATATTTTTTTTATTCCCGGGTGTTGTCGGATGTATAGAATGCATACACGTATACATATCATGGTCCCAAAAGAAGATGTTCGCCATTTTGTATTAATTTTAACCATTATTCCAACCAAATTTCAGGTCTTATTGCTAAACACGACTAAACAGCAACCAAAAATAAATGGTTGCCGAAAAATTCTTTTGAAGCAACTGAAGTTGACAACAGTTGCCATCCATAATTCAAATTTGGCAACTGGCAACGACACTAAACCCATAAATATTAGTTAATAATCGGATATTCCAATTGCATGATATGAAATCAACAAGTTTTCAATTTGTTGATCCTTTGTGGAGAAGGTACAAGGCTCCAAGCTTCGGACTTGATCTATGTTTGGTTAAAATATTTCCATGTGCAAAGTTTGGATCAAATCGGATACGTCATTCGATAAATATGCCATTTACAGAATGACATTTTGTGGGCGATGTGCCAAAAGAGGTGGACCGGTGGATTCCATCTTCCTACTAGAGTTTTGTAAAAATATTATAAAGTTTGGATGAAATCCGTTAATGTGCGCTCCACCAAGAATGTTGAACATTTGTAAATCGACTCAAAATTGTCTAGAACGGATTTCGATCATATTTACTTCACTTTTGTCGTAGTCACATTAGCTGAGTAGTTACATTACCCTTTGGAAAAACTTTGAAAAAATATTTATTAAACCCCGATGTTCCATAATATATATATATATATTTTACACACGCCTTGCTGTATCCTTTGAAAAATGTCATTTGAAAAAACATTTTTAATAAATCGACATCCTTTGAAAAAATATTTATAAAACATCGACATCCTTTGAAAAAAATATAAATTTTTAAAAAGACCACGCTTTGCTGTATCCTTTGAAAAATGTCATTTGAAAAAACATTTAATAAATCGTCATCCTTTCAAAAAATATTTTTAAAACATCGACAGCATTTGAAAAAATATTTTTAAAACATCGACAACTTTTGAAAAAATATTTTTTTTTTTAAAAAAATACAGGTCCTTTGAAACAAAATTCCTTTGAAAATATTTTTGAAAAAATCGTCATCCTTTGAAAAAACGTCATTTGAAAAAACATTTTTAATAAATCGTCATCCTTTCAAAAAATATTTTTAAAACATCGACAGCCTTTGAAAAAATATTTTTAAAACATCGACAACCTTTGAAAAAATAGTTTTTTTAAAAAATACAGGTCCTTTGAAACAAAATTTCTTTGAAAATATTTTTGAAAAAATCGACGTCTTTTGAAAAAATATTATTTAAAAAATCCACGTCTATTATATACCTTGAAAAATATATTCTTTAAAAAACCACGTCCTCTGAAAAAAACTTATTTGCAAAATCCATGCATTGTTGTATGAAAATATTCTGTAAAATATCCAAACCTTATTGAGTCCTTTGAAAAAATATTGTTTACAAATTCCACGCTTTGAAAAAACATTTTGTAAAAAAACCACGTCCTTTGAAAAATATTCTTTAACAAAACACGTGCTTTGAAAATATATTCTTTAAAAAACCACGTCCTCTTATTCTCTAAAAAATCGACGCCTAATTTTGTCCTTTGAAAAAATATTCTTTAAAAAATCGACACTTTATTTAGTCCTTTGAAAAAATATTCTTTACAAAATTGACGCTTTATTTAGTCCTTTGAAAAAATATTCTTTAAAAAATCGACGCATTCTTTAGTCCTTTAAAAAAAATATTCTTTAAAAAATCGACGCTTTATTTAGTCCTTTGAAAAAATATTCTTTAAAAAATCGTCGCATTCTTTAGTCCTTTAAAAAAATATTCCTTAAAATTGACGCCTTATTTAGTCCTTTGAAAAAATATTCTTTACAAAATCCACGCCTTGTTACGTCCTTTGAAAAAACATTTTGTAAAAAAACCACGTCCTTTAAAAAAATATTCTTTAAAAAACCACGTCCTGTTATTCTCTAAAAAAACGACGCCTAATTTTGAAAAATATTCTTTAAAAAATCCACTCCCTAAAGAGGCCTTTAAAAAATTCTTTTAAAAATCCTCGCCTTATAACGACCGTTGAAAAGTATTCTTTAAAAAATCCACGCCTTATTTAGTCCTTAGAAAAAATATTCTTTAAAAAATCCACGCCTTATTTAGTGCTTAGAAAAAATATTCTTTAAAAAATCCACGCCTTATTTAGTCCTTAGAAAAAATATTCTTTAAAAAATCCACGCCTTATTTAGTGCTTAGAAAAAATATTCTTTAAAAAATCCACGCCTTATTTAGTGCTTAGAAAAAATATTCTTTAAAAAATCCACGCCTTATTTAGTCCTTAGAAAAATATTCTTCAAAAAATCCACGCCTTCTTTCGTCCTTCGAAAAAATATTCTTTAAAAAATCCAATTGTAGCACCTAGCACTTTTCTAGCATTTTTAATTTGTTCCAAGATTTTTTCTTCGATTTATGCATGTCCGTCCGTCCATCCGTCTGTCTGTCCGTCTGTAGATATTAAATTGTAAACAAAGTAGAGGTCGCATTTATGATCCGATTTGGATGAAATTTGGCACAAGTCGCTTATTTGGTCCAAGGACGAACCCTACTGAAATTGGGAAAATTGGTTCAGATTAAGACATAGCTCCCATTTATATATTTTCTTCCGATTCAAAGTAAATGGTGCACCAAAGAACCTTTAAAAAATCCACGCCCATTAAAAAAATATTCTTTAAAAAATGCACTCCTTGTTATTCTTTGAAAAAATATTCGTAAAAAAACTATGCCTAGTTGTTTTTTTTTTTTTTTTTTTTTTGTAAAAATTTAATCCATGTTTCCCATTTTGTCCCACCGTTTCCATTACTCCATAAATATGACATTTCCAATGAATTGTATGCAGAAAATGTCTATGTGTGTATATACATATATAACTGATTCAATAAATCGTCATCGATTCGAAATATTTTTTGTACATATTTTCATATGTGTGCATGTATCCTTAACAGTCATCATCATCATAACACTGGGCTACAAAAAACCAACATTTATATGCGGCACAAGTGGATTTGATGCGAAATAAATGGATTGCAATTTGAATTTCCATAGATAGATATATTTATGACAGTTTTATTGTTTGATGATGAAGATGATGATGGCTGGTGGTTTTTATGATTTTAATGGGGTCATGAGTGGTAAAATAATAAAATGATCCCTTTTCCCCCTCTACACGCACACACATAGACATCCATACATGTTTTGCGGTCAATATTCAATAAAAAACTTGTAGTTTTGTAATTGAAAAAGTCATTGATAATGGAAGATTTTTTCCGGATTTCATTTGGTCTTTTGTCCGCCAAAAAATATCTGACCACAAATTATTAATTGTTGCCTTGTGTAGTTCCAATGGTTTGTTGTCGTTTTTTCTAAAGCCATTTGGTGTTTTTGTTGTCTTTGGAAAAAAAGGAAAATGTTGATTATTTGCCGCAATAATTATGAAATGTTGCTCTTGCGGTTGATTGCATTTATTACAAAAACAACAACGACAACAACAATAACTGCGGCAACAAATGCTGCAACCATACAGCCAATACTATCATCATGCAACCTGATGCAACCAATCTGGCTAGGCAATGGCAGACATTCCACCAGCCAGCCAGCCATGCGGCCAGTCAGGCATTCAGCCATTCAATGCCATGTGTTGCCAACATATGATGATGATGATGGCCTGGGCTGGCCTAGGCACTTGCCATTCAGGCTGTTGACTACAGCTGTTACTGGGGGGCTGGTTTAACACATTTTGTCACCAAAAGCTCAACCCACCATCAGCTGCACCTAACACGATAGCCCAGTTAACCAGTCAGGCTGCCAACCAGGCAGCCTGCCTGCACTTGGGTGAAATGAAAACTATGAAGAAAAAACACCAACAACAACAATAAACTAAATAATTGAATGAATATTGAAAAATTGTTGAAATGACAGTCGAACACAATAACAACGACGACAACGACAAAGAGTCATTCAGCGTTTTTGGATGAATGAATAGAGTTGTTAGATAAAAATTTACAATTTGCAATTTTTTTTTGCCTCTACCTGGCAATGAGGCGTGGATTTGTTAAAGAATATTTTTCAAGGGCCAACTGAGGCGTGGATTTATTAAAGAATATTTTTCAAGGGCCAACTGAGGCGTGGATTTATTAAAGAATATTTTTCAAGGGCCAACTGAGGCGTGGATTTATTAAAGAATATTTTTCAAGGGCCAACTGAGGCGTGGATTTATTAAAGAATATTTTTCAAGGGCCAACTGAGGCGTGGATTTATTAAAGAATATTTTTCAAGGGCCAACTGAGGCGTGGATTTATTAAAGAATATTTTTCAAGGGCCAACTGAGGCGTGGATTTATTAAAGAATATTTTTCAAGGGCCAACTGAGGCGTGGATTTATTAAAGAATATTTTTCAAGGGCCAACTGAGGCGTGGATTTATTAAAGAATATTTTTCAAGGGCCAACTGAGGCGTGGATTTATTAAAGAATATTTTTCAAGGGCCAACTGAGGCGTGGATTTATTAAAGAATATTTTTCAAGGGCCAACTGAGGCGTGGATTTATTAAAGAATATTTTTCAAGGGCCAACTGAGGCGTGGATTTATTAAAGAATATTTTTCAAGGGCCAACTGAGGCGTGGATTTATTAAAGAATATTTTTCAAGGGCCAACTGAGGCGTGGATTTATTAAAGAATATTTTTCAAGGGCCAACTGAGGCGTGGATTTATTAAAGAATATTTTTCAAGGGCCAACTGAGGCGTGGATTTATTAAAGAATATTTTTCAAGGGCCAACTGAGGCGTGGATTTATTAAAGAATATTTTTCAAGGGCCAACTGAGGCGTGGATTTATTAAAGAATATTTTTTCAAGGGCCAACTGAGGCGTGGATTTATTAAAGAATATTTTTCAAGGGCCAACTGAGGCGTGGATTTATTAAAGAATATTTTTCAAGGGCCAACTGAGGCGTGGATTTATTAAAGAATATTTTTCAAGGGCCAACTGAGGCGTGGATTTATTAAAGAATATTTTTCAAGGGCCAACTGAGGCGTGGATTTATTAAAGAATATTTTTCAAGGGCCAACTGAGGCGTGGATTTATTAAAGAATATTTTTCAAGGGCCAACTGAGGCGTGGATTTATTAAAGAATATTTTTCAAGGGCCAACTGAGGCGTGGATTTATTAAAGAATATTTTTCAAGGGCCAACTGAGGCGTGGATTTATTAAAGAATATTTTTCAAGGGCCAACTGAGGCGTGGATTTATTAAAGAATATTTTTCAAGGGCCAACTGAGGCGTGGATTTATTAAAGAATATTTTTCAAGGGCCAACTGAGGCGTGGATTTATTAAAGAATATTTTTCAAGGGCCAACTGAGGCGTGGATTTATTAAAGAATATTTTTCAAGGGCCAACTGAGGCGTGGATTTATTAAAGAATATTTTTCAAGGGCCAACTGAGGCGTGGATTTATTAAAGAATATTTTTCAAGGGCCAACTGAGGCGTGGATTTATTAAAGAATATTTTTCAAGGGCCAACTGAGGCGTGGATTTATTAAAGAATATTTTTCAAGGGCCAACTGAGGCGTGGATTTATTAAAGAATATTTTTCAAGGGCCAACTGAGGCGTGGATTTATTAAAGAATATTTTTCAAGGGCCAACTGAGGCGTGGATTTATTAAAGAATATTTTTCAAGGGCCAACTGAGGCGTGGATTTATTAAAGAATATTTTTCAAGGGCCAACTGAGGCAATAGGCGTGGAGGTCTTTAAGGAATATTTTTTCAAAGACTATTATAAACGTGGAGTTTTTTAAGGAATATTTTTTAAAGGGCTAGTCGTGGATTTTTTTAAAGAATGGCTTTTAAAGACTTATAGGTGCGGATTTTTTAAAGTATATTATTCGAGGACTCTATAGGTTTGCAGTATTTTGAAGAATATTTTTTCAAGGATTATTATAGGCGTGGATTTTTTATAGAATATTATTAGAGGACTTATAGCCGTGCAGTTTTTAAAGAATATTTTTCAATGAATTTTTGAAGAATGTTTTTCAAGGACTATTGTGGGCCTGGTTTTCTAAAGGAATATGTTCCAAGGACTATTATAAGTCTGGTTTTTTTTAGAGAATATTTTTTCAAGGACTAGGTATGGATTTTTTTAAACATTATTATAGACGTTTATTTTTGAAGGAAAATTTTTTCGAGAAATATTATAGGCGTGGCTTTTTTAAAGAATATTTTTTGAGGACTATTACAGGCGCGCATTTTATAAAGAATGCTTTTAAATGGCTATTATAGGCGTGGATTTTTTAAAGAATATGTTTTTAATGACTATTTGTGGTAGAGACCTGAATGTTGTTAAGAATATTTTTAAAGGACTATATTTATACCCTACACAACTATGTTGTCAGGGTATTATAGCTTTGTGCAGCCCCAAAAGTTTGTAACGCCGCGAAATATTGGTCCTAGACCCACCTTTAAGTATACCGATCGTCATATCTCGACTAGCTGAGTCGATCGGTCAATATTTAGCTGGTCAAATGAACCCTGACTTTTGTGTGAAAAATTACAAATTTTTTATTCTGGGGCGTATATACTTGCTCCTGAAGGACATATACTCGAGATATTGATAGTATGTCCAAGATGAGTTGTTGACCTTCAAATTGATAACAATTATATGGCTGTATGTATTCCGATGCGGGAGTTATACGTAATTAATTAAAGGTGACTATGTGCATATTATTACTATTACTCCATTAGAGGACGGAAATCTCGCGCTGATCGCTTTGAAATTGTACACGAAGTTCCGATTATGGTCAAGGGCGACGCTTATAAATTTCGGTGAAGTTAACTTCATTCAGGGCGTACAATGAACCGAAAACTTTAATTTTGCCAGATTTTCTAGTCGCCCTAGAGGCAATAATTATATACAGAACATCACATATTTTACAAGGTGAAGGGGATCTGACCAAATACTTAGAGCGGTTGTTTAGATGATGATCGGTCAATTTTCCGAGTGTCAAATCAACCAAAACCTAAAGTGACCATTTTTTATTGTATGGCGTAAAAATTCACTTCAAGAAAAACATTTTGGAAAATATGCAAGACTTAGAAAGAGGAGTTGTTGATCTATAATCGGTAAAAAGGGTGCAAATATCACGAAATATTGCCCAGGCTTTTCGTAGTAGTTGTGTAGGGTATCATATGGTCGGCCCCGTCCTACTATACTGCTCCGCTCACTGGTTTTTAAATTGTTTTTTGAAATTTAGGCGTGAAAAGTTTAAAGAATATTTTTGAATTGCTATTTGAGATATACGTGTGGATTTTTTAAAGAATATTTTTCAAGATCTATCTCCGATATAGGTTTGATTTTTTTTTCAAAAAACAAAAATTAATGACTTTCACCGGTAAAAGAGTAGATTTTTGAAAAAAAAAATGTTTTAATATTATATTTTTAAGTTAAAAGGCTGAAATCCGAAAATCTAATTATAGAAAATACTGAAAGGTAAGGACATTAAAGCTGTAGAATTTGTGACATTTTTCGATTGGCAAATACGACGGTTTGCTTCAAAAGGTGAACAGCAATGAGGTAGTATTTCTGAACATGTTGGCGGAATTACCTTGTGGTTAAATTCTTAGCAAGTTTGATTAAGAAAAAATGAATAATAATAATTAGAAATAGCAAAAAAGGAATAAGAAGACAGGGGGAGAGATTTATGGAATAAAAAGTGACATCGTTCTCCATGTTTGGGACTTCAATTTGAATGCAGAATGGAAGTTCGAAGACTCTCGACGGAAGAGTATTTTAAGTCTTCCCAAAAATATAAGAAACTATAGGGCACTAATTTCTTGACTGTACGATCATCGCAAGTCTTACGAAGAAAATGGTACGGTTCGAACCAGAGAGGGCAAACAAACCAGAAGAGGTTTTGAATTTAAAGTTGGTTGAAAAAAAAAATTCCCAGGGCATTACAAGACATAATGGTGGAACACAAGTGAATTATTGAAGGTGTACTCCATGGTTGAAACATCAGGAGTTGGATGTATTACACCGGATTAAAACGTTTTAATTTTTTGTGGTTCGTGTGGACTCGATTGAAGACGCAGTTGGGAGTTCAAAATGCCTAAAATCTGGTCGGAACCTTCATATGCTTGATATGTCTCCTAAATTCCTGCCAGGAGTTTTTATCCTCGGAGTAAAAGATATACAAATTTTCACATGAAGTGGAATTTCAAAATACCTAAAATCGGTCGGGGTTACGCCATTATAAATTGCTGCCAGGAGGTTTCTTATCCACTAAGAAAAATAAATAACAAAATCCAGACTCAGATTTTTGAACGAAGATTTTTTAATAGGGGTACTAACATCTAGCCTTATCGCTTGAATATTTGACCATAATATACTTAAAATCGGCGGGATGTCAAAACATGTGCCTAAATTTTGAAAATTTTCTGCAAAAATACTTCTAGGATCCTTAAATATGGACTATGTCAAAACATGAACTTATTTGAAATATTTTTTGTAAATATATTTTCTCCAATCCGACAAGTGAAATAAGCTTTAAAATGTCGTAAATGGTACCCTGCAATCATATTTGAGACTATACGTGAATAGATACATCCCATTTTCAATACCAAACATCCTAAGCATTGTAGCAGACATTACGTATAGAAATAATAGAAAACTCTTCAAGAGACGTTCAATATATAAGAAAACATATAAAAAATGTCTTATATATATATGAGCCGATTATTCAATATGGCTTTCTTGGGACATTTCGCCATTGTACCCTACACTATAGAGGGTCTTTGAGTAGGTTTTATGTGTTTAAAAATAAATTTTCCAAGCAATAATTTTTCACACAAATATTTGAAGTGAAACACTGTTTTAAAATCGATATATCTTCCACCAAATTAATTTTTTGTTATTTGAAAATATTAAAGAAAACTCCTATCACTCAAACTACAAGTGTAACGGTCAAGAAATGTCCCCCAAAGAACTCAATATCCGTACACCGTTCTCGTATTCTTCGAAAATAAATTACTTTTTACAGTTCCCAAATAACAAATACAGAAAAATTAGGATGTTCATATTTTGCTGCTGCAGTTAAAGATTGCACGTTGTAGTGACTTAAATCCATTCTGCTTCTGCACTTGGTTTTCTATACACTTGGCTATACACACGACAAAAACAATTATTTTTATTTCCTATGGTCATAGAGAGCATTCTCTAGCTTTAAGACAAAAAACAGACCAACAACATAAATGGTTAAGCCGAACAATTGGGTTAAACACTTAACACACACTCAACGTCCACACAACATCTCCGTCTTCGTCGTCGACATCGTCGTACGTGGAAAGGTAAACATACCAGAAGATTAACAGCCAAACATAGCCAGACAGTCAGCCAACAGCCAGCTTAGCTTAGCTGAGTTGGCTATTTAACCAGCATTAGAAAGAATCAAACCGAAAAAAGAAGTAAACGAACGGATATTTGTGGTCGAAAAAATTGCAATGGCAGTAACAGCACAGCTCGGGCAACAACAATGTACCACAACCAAACCAAACAACCGTTCTTTTCTTTTCTATTCTTTCCGTTTTCCTGTTGATCGTGTAGTTACTTTTTCAGTATAGGGGCCGCCTGTTTGCGGAGTGATAGCATTGGTCATGGTGGTAAATACCGCATGAAGGGCAAGCATGTTTCTCCCGTTTTTTTTTTTTTTTTTTTTTGATATTTTTTCGCTTCAACATGACTTTAAAATACAAACATCCTGACATGGCAACGGGTCCAACCTAACAGCTCCATGCAAGTAGCCAGGAAAAGACAAACATACATACACACACGCTCACCGAAATCATATAACTGTATACGTGCAAAACATAAACAAGTGCTTTAGTTTCCAGTAAGCCAGCGGTTTTCTGTTTATTTCGGCAACCGCTACCTCTCACCTTTCCTCATAACAACAACAAAAGCTTCCTTTTTGCAAACTCTTTAACTTTACATTGCACCTGATCTGTTTGTCGTGTCTTTGTAGTTTTTTGTCTGTTCCTTTCTTTTTGTTTTTTCCCCGCTTTGCTATTTGCCACCATGACTTTCGTATAGCGGCAATTTGATGATGATGATGGCGGTTTACTGTAAAAGCAATTTAACGACTATGGGGAATTTAAAAAATGACATCCACTTTAGTTAGTTATGTGGCCAGTAGTGAGTGAGCAAAAATCCATACCTTTTTTATGTTCACCATGTCTACGTCTAGGTCTTTGTCAGTCTCATCATCGACATCAGTATTTTTCGGCGGGTTGGTTGCAAAGTTTCTTAATATTTGAATTATGACCGTAATTCTCAGATTCTCAACTGAAATCTCATTTCCCCAGTGTAATTGAAGATGGTCTTCTGGTATGAATAATAGTAGTCAACTAAACTACTGCTGGTTTGGCTGGGAATAAGTGTTGGCGGATGGTGTTCTAGCTGGGGGCTGCATAAACTGGTGGGTGTTTGTCAGCTACAAACGAAACAAATGAAAATCATAATTTGGCACGTATTTTATGTTCACAGTGTTTATGAGAAACTTCCCAAAAAATAACAACATTGTAATGAAGTGAAACTCCCACCACGGATTTTTGTGGAGATGTAAAATAAGATATGTTAGGATGAGGTGTACTGGTGGAACGACAGTAATACTAAAAAAATACTTATAAAGAGATATTCTATGAGAGATATTTTCTAGAGTTCTTCTGTAGATAGAAAACTCTTCGATAGGTCAATTGACAGATATCCGTAATATCAGTCATTCGTAAAAACTCTATTTAGAAAAAAAAAACCCGTTTAAAGTTTAAGAATCACTCTTACCATC
The DNA here is from genome assembly GCF_032173495.1 of Musca vetustissima. Taxonomy (NCBI): domain Eukaryota; kingdom Metazoa; phylum Arthropoda; class Insecta; order Diptera; family Muscidae; genus Musca; species Musca vetustissima. Next base: position 16,890 of record NW_026881009.1, on the reverse strand, counting down.
ACTGATGCCAAGAAATCGGCAGGTCTTCTAGGCCCCTAAAGGTATAATGCTCTTAGTAGAACTTTTTAGAGGTTTTTTGCTTTATTTGACCCTTCAAGAAGTGTTCTCAGTTTATAAGACCCTTCAAAGGGTACTCTGCAGATAGAATACCATTCAAGGTTTTTAAAAGGTCTTCAGTGAAAGAGGCCCCTTCAACAGGGTTTCTCATCATGTAAGTCCCTTCAATATGTCTTTTAAAATATCTTCATCAGATTACCAGAGTAGTGTATTGGTATGTAAGATCTGTAAAGATGTATATTATAGGTAGAGGACCCTTTTAAGTCCTGTAAGTGGTCTTTTATAAATATAAACAAAGGAAATTTTCAGAAGCATTCGTAAATAGGAGACCTTTCAAAGATTGTTCTGTAACATTTTTATGTTAAAGGCGATACCTTTGGATATCTTAGTTCATCAAGTGATATTTTAAAGATTTATATCTATTCATGGAGTATTTAGGAGATATAGAATACTTCACGAGGTCTTCTAAAAGAAAGAATAATCAAGAGATCTTTTATGTATACAATACATCTTAAGAGATTTTCTCAATCTTCTAGAGCTGTGTCAGTGAATCCCAGACCGTAGAAAGTGTGTCTGTCTCAGACGATTCCTTGTAGTATATCAAACTCTTGAGTCTGTTGAATTAACCTGTTAGGAATTTCTGAATTTCTAGTCCTCCCTTTAGTTATCCCTTGTTATCCGTTGGACGTTCTCTACTCTTCGATCCTTAGAATTTACCCCTTAGGGACGGAGCAATTAAATTAGTATGTTTCTGAAATATTCATTACGATGTCTTCTAAATTCGTTAGTAATCTTCGTAGCAACTCCTGCGGTGTCCGCAACTCCTAGGGCCGAAGAATTAAAATTAGAAGGCTTCGTAGGGTCCTCGAGCTGTTTCTTAATAAACCAGCAGTATCTTCTATAAAAAGCGGAAGAGTGAGAACTAGATATTTAGAAATTTACTGGTAAGCACCCATTGTAGTGTTGTTAGTTCTTTAGCCAATTGGCAATCCCTTTTAGTGTCCATAATTCTCGAGCCCAGTGGAGATTCACTAGTCAGGAACCTCTTGTAGTTTTTATTACTCGTGGGTCTCTATATATAAACCTTATGAACACTTGTTGCGTCCGTAAATCTTAGGCCCACAGGATTACCCATTTGCATGTTTCGTAGCACCCTAAGCAATTACAAAAGTAGTTTCACACTTATGTAAACCGAAAAATCAGAACTTATCATGATATTCTACGAAGTTAGCCCTATTCAGGTTTCCTATAATGTTCGTGTCATAGAGCCAATGAACCCTTAGACTCGTCATTGGCTTGTTTCGTAGTGATTCCGAGCAAAAAAAAAACAAGTAGTGTCACCCGTTAGAAATAGACGAATCTGAACTTATCACGATCCGCTAAAAAATTAGTCTTCCAGATGCAATTATTCAGATTTTCTGCCGTATCCAGGTCATAAAACCGACGAACTCTTGGTCCCGTGAATAGTCTCCACAGTATCCTCGAATAAATAACCATGTGCAGCTAGGAACGAACATTTATCAAGATCAATTAAAAAATGACGCGAGAACTTATTAAGGTCTCCTGAATAGTCAACATCACAAAAGTAATTATCCATGTTTCCTGCCACGAATGAGTCATAAAACTGAGGACCTCCCCGATATTCGTAACTCATTTTTCTCAGCATTAACCCCTTCCTATGATCAGAAGTAGCTGGGAGAAATTTACAAGGACTGCTACGATGCCAGTGAATATGAAGCAGTAATCGAGGTATCCTATCAAGACAGGATCTTAGGGCAGTCAAATTTTGTGGGTATACTTGGCCAGGGCGTTCATAAGGAACAATTTCAGCACATATTAATTTTCCAAATGATACTAATGAAGACCAAACCCCAAAAAAAAACAGTAAGGAAAGTAGTAAAGTCGGACGGGGCCGACTATACGATACCCTTCACCACATAGTGTATATTCAGACTTCGCATTTTTAAAGGACCAGTAAAATGAAATTGGATCCATAAACATTTTATTCTGCAACCGGTAAAATTTTTTCATTTGATAAGATATAGAAGCTATATCCAAATCTGAACCGATTTCAGGAAACTTAACAGACATAATGCTAGACCTAATTCATTACGCTGTGCCAAATTTCGTGCAAATCGAAAGATATATAGGGACTTAGATACACTATTTACATTAAATCGGACGAAAATATATATGGGAGCTATATCTAAATCTGAACCGATTTTCAGGAAACTTAATACACATCATTCTGGACTTAATTCAGTACGCTGCGCCAAATTTCGTGCCAATCGAAAGGGACACAGGGACTTTGGTGCACCATATACATTGAATCGGAGGAGCTATATCTAAATCTAAACGGATTTTCTAGAAACTTAACATACATCATTCCATACCTAATTCATTCCCCTGTACTGTACTATGTTCACAAAAATACATGGACGGACCGACAGACGGACGGACATGCATAAATCGACTCAGAAAGTGATTCTTTGCATATTCTCAAAAGGAACCATGGGTCTATCCGGATTATTTTTGCCTGTAACAAACATATGTACAAAGACATAATACCCTGTACCACAGTGTGGTGAAGGGTATAATTATTTTGGTCATTATTATATCTCGAATTCTGTTGGTGACACTGAACTTCGAGACCTCCTCCAGTAATCAGAAGAATATACTACTTATAACCACTTTTGGTTTTATTTCAAAAATTCTGTTGACGGTCCTGAGTATCGAGATCTCATCCTTGCTCGTGAAGCAAACATGTGTCGTTACAGTGAACATATTTTTCATTCCTACCCATACAAAAATAGGCTTGTGTAAAACAAAAAATACTTTTAAACTATTCCAACTATTTACCTCTTGGCCAACAGGGGTAATAATATTATCTTGAAATTACTTTAAATCCCATTAACACAAAACAACAAAAGACTTAAACCACAAACACCGTTTTATTTTCTCTCTAAGCAAAATAACTGTTTGGACTTGTAAAAAAGGAAATTGCTCGTAAAAGTAAAATGCTTTACACAAATCTTACGAAAAACGAACAAACACATAAAAATTACCCATGAAAACGACAGACTCAAGATATTACACTTAATAGCCACTTTAAAAATTCTTTGCCCACCAAATATAACAGGAATTGAACAAAATTAGAAAATTGTTTTGTACAGGAAAATTTAAATAAAATTTTGTGGTTCTTGCGAAGTTTTTACTGTTTTGTTTTTTTCTTACAAAAATTGTTTTGTAAAATATGCCCATATTATTATCACATTTATGAAAATTGCATATTACCATATATGACAACACTTCTACAATAGCCCAGCAAAAAACCATACAAGTTACAGTTATACCCAGGATACTAAACACAACGAAGAACGAGAAGAAAAAAATCGACACAGCGACACAAAGGTATTTTGCCCATTGTTTGTAGATTGTCAAAACAGGCGTGTTGCCTTAGACATTGACTCTTTTATGTTGTTTTGGGTTTTTTCGACTTTTCGTTTTGTTTTTGGCATTGAAACTTTAATGCCAAAAAAAAACATTTGGTTGCCATTCAAACAGCATCGTTTGAGAATATCACCATATAAGGTGAAAACTATAGCACAAATACTGTTGGAAAAACAATTGCTTGCAGACCCAAAAAAAACAACGTTTACCCAAAAATAACAGCTAACGACAATTTGGCAATGAATTGTTAAGTAAATGGTTATGCAAATAAAAACAAATGTTTTACTCGAACATGTGTGTAGATATTTGTATTTCGTATTAGTTTGTGAGAAGAAAATTGGGTAAAATCAATATAAGAAATGAGGTTATCTTCCCTGGATCTTGCTAGGTAATACAGAGAGCAATTTTATATTTAAAAATTACTTTTATTAGGTTTTCCGTAAAAATAAAATAGTAAAATTGGAAACAATTGGTTTTGTGGAAATTATTGTAGCCAGGTGCACTTCTTTCAATTAAAATAGGGTCAAAAATGCAAACCTCAAGGAATGTCAATTCTGCAATTTTGCAAAAAAAATATTTATAACTTAACAAAATATCGCGAATATTCATTATGAAATTTTTTAAAATATAAGTTAAAAATACTTGTTATTATTTTATTAATTAATTTATTTTTTTATTTTTCAGTCAAAATGTCTACAAAAAGCCGAACACACAGCCTCACATCCCTCCACCGATTTACATATTTATCATCATTTTATATAACATTTTTATTACTGCTCAAATGTCACAAGGTGGCTGGCCTTTTGGGCAAATCACAAATGTGTGAAGTTGAGACGGGACAAACAAATATTATATTGGATATTGAGGAGAGCAGGGGAGACTGTAAGTATTTGCAACATATATTTATACTTAACTAATGTTTAAATATTTTTATAAAAATTAAATTAAATTTTAATAAAACGCCTATAAAACTAATACTTGAAATTTAATCGGAACTAGACTTAGACGCCACATTAATATTTTGGTGGACTCGGAAAATAAAATTTTATATTACCAGCGAATAAAATAAAAATTAATTATTAATCAACTATTATTGCTGCGAATAGTACATACATTAATGGGTCCTGACAATACGAGGTCTCATCTAAAAATAATTGTTAAGGGAACACAACGCCACTTCTCGGTTTCATAAATTTGAATTTGTGTTTCCTTTTTTGTTCGAAACTACACTAGTTCAAAAATTGCGCTTTAAAATCGCTTGTGAAAAATTCAAAAGCTCCAGGATATTTAGAAAAAGGTTTATTGTGTCTGCATCAAGCGACTCGCTTTTCTCGAAACAGTGTTTTACAAATGGCGGGCACGATAACTAAAAAGTAGTAATCACTTCCAATTTGTTAAATAGCTATCTAATGAACAAGAAATGCGATCGATGAAGATCTTTCTTTTTTTTTCATTTTTTATGATCGCAAATAGCAGATTTTCCAACCTAAAAACCAAATGTCCACAATTTTCTTAATTTTTGTGCGAAGTTAATAATCCTGGTTCATACCAGAGCCAGACATGTACTCTTTCCTATTCCGATGGAATTTTTGCTTTCCGATGTTTAGTGATCGGAAAGTATGTCCGCTATCGAAAAGATGGACTTTATTTAACAAACACACAAACTACACACCAAAGACAATAAAACTATGCCAATAAATTTTCTTATATTCAAATACTTATTTGCAATGTTATAAATCTTCAATATAGTGCACGCTAATTTGCCAGTCGATTAAAAATCATAGAAATTTAAAAGCTAGACTAGAGGTAAATAACCCTTCATATATTCATCAATAACTGACTTGTCCTCTATAATGACATCCCCTCAGATATAATAAATTTGTGCAAGTGATTTTTCCCAATCCACAATACACTTCGGAAACGCCCTTTTTGTTATAGACTCCACTCAAAGGTAGCAAAACGCTTTCCCTTTAGTGTCTTCAGTTTTTGAAAGATGAAAGAAATAACGGAGTTAAGTACGGTAAATATGGTGGTTAAGGATTAATAACGGTTTTGATTTTACCCAAAAACACGATGGTTTTTTCCATAATTCTATACTTCGCGCAAACGGCGTATAACTTCTATATAGTATTTCTTATTTGCCGTACGAAATCATTATGGCTCACGCCGAACTTGAAGAGTTTTTTATGTATTAACCCTTTTGGACGTTTCCATTGGGACTTTGGTTCCACTGTCAAGTCTTACACCCATTAATCGTAATCAGTTATTACCATTTGGAGGTAATGGATCGTCGTGACGATATTCAAAAGCTACAGAGCGATGTCCAAGTTAGACATTTTTGAACAATCTTCGATGTCAAACGTTGTACATCAAAAACATCCTTGCATATAAAAAACATCCTTAAAATAGGTTGACATGATCGATTCAACGATAGTGATTAGACTATCCCAAATAATTTTCTTCCAACATGGTCATCAACATATACTCTTGGTCATCATTCTGAAAAATGTTATACCGCAATTGAACTTGTGTTCTGTACATAGTAGAGTCGTCACAGTCATAATTTCAAATGTCCTTGTGCATTTCGTTTTATACACATAACTTAAAACAATTTTCATCACCCATTTTATTTATTAGTAAACAATCGAAAAGCATACCAAGACATGACTAACCCTATTTATTTGTCAAAACCAAACTGAAGGTCCAAAATTACCAATATATAGAGCAAGCATGTATACCAACATCCTCCTAGATTTTTTGGTATTAAAAATTATATCGGTCCACTTTCCACCATTCTTCTGTATTTTGAGATTTTTGGGAACCTTTTTACATCTAATCAGCTTTAATTTGGTATTTTCGGTTCTCACTGGGTAGAAAATATTTTTACTAAAAAAATCAGTATTGGTGTACTTTTTAGTTGACCATAACGATTCATCCCAAATATATTGTCGATTTTGGGTTTTGAAATGGGCTCAAGATTTAGGTTTCTCATTGGATGGGATATCTTACTGCAAAAATTCATCAATATTGATCCACGTTATGATACGGCATCAATTTTCGGTGTTTTGATGATTTCGGACATGTTTTTCAACCGTATGTTTGGTCCTGAGTGGGTGAAAAATCTTCCATGCTAAAAAGTTCCTATTATCAAGTAATAATGCCTCGGATTTTCAGTTTTTTTCAGGATTTAATACATGTTTGCATAGTAATGGATATTTCCATCATACCAATAAAATGTTAAAAAATATGTTAACTTTTGGTTGGCCGAGCAAAAACAACACATGAACCTAACGATAAAACGAGGTTAAATGTCCACAAATGTAATTTTTCTTGAAAAGACGTAAAAGAGGAATTTTTTGTTTGTAATAGATTTTCTTTTGATGAAATTTTTACAAAAATATAAGAAAAGTGTCTAATACACTCTGCTATTATTTTGAAATCCATTTGTGATAATGTTTGAGCTTAAATAATAAAATATCATATGGTAGAATTTTACACCCTCATAAGGTTTTTGTTGATTTTTTAGTAATTATGTGTACTAAGAAAGTTTTTAATATATTTTCCTTAATTCCGAGCATGAAATCTATCACATATAGTTTTTAAATGCCAATCTGATGATGAAACATATAAAATTGTCGGCCTGCTGAAATAAACGAAGTTTTTACTTCTTTTATAATATTCATCTAAGTCTAGTATAACTCTACTTCGACTCCAGCAAAATTGACCGATTCATGGACCCCGGTGTTATATTTTTAAAAATACAGATCGATGTATCGCCTGGTAATCTTTCCTTCACAATGTTTATTAATATAACGCATGTGTCTTAAGTCTTTCGTTTTCCCCTGCATCCCATCAAACACTCTTAAGTTAGTTTTTTCTGCAGTCAAACAAGTTTGTTGTAGCAAAAATTAATTAAAAACTCTATTAAAATAAATGGCAAATAAATAGTTTCATATCTTTCTATCAAATGATGAAGAAAGAGTCGCTCAATATGTGTAAAAAAAGTCATTAATATTTGCTGATAAGGCAAGTGATTAATTTTGATTAAAAATACATAAAGTACAAGAATTTATCTAGAAATAAAATATCAGATATTCTGTGCTTTACCATTTATGATGCACATAAAATTATAGTATAGAAATTTAATTGACAATTATATATCGATCCTGTCTCTTGGTGTATTACAAATTTGTTAAAAAAGTTAATTATAATTTTAATCATGGTCATAAATATAACTATATTCAAAGAATAATATTCTTTGAAAATATTTGCTTTTATTGTTTTATGCCATTGTGAATCAATAGTTAGTAATTCACATAGCTCACATTGGTGCTAGCAAGAACATAATCCCATTTTTCTTTATTAGCATATTGAATATATTGACTACACATCAATTCTAACGGTTCCAACAATGAGTGACATGCCCTTGGAACATATAATTTTTCCATCAATTGAGATTGACAGATGCGTATGCTTTAGAGGGAAATTGAAAATTCTTGCATTAATAAACCAATATTTAGTATATAGAAAAGTATATTTAGTATATAGAAAAATGATCATGAAGCATCTATTGTGACGATGATGTGTTATAATGCATTTCGCAGGCTTTTTTTATCACGTCCCTTAATTTGACGTGTATATTAAATTTGTCTTTCCGAAATATATTGCTCCGAAATATATTGCTCCACGTTTGAGTATACAAATTTGGTATTTTTAGAGATTTAAAGTACGTATTTTTGTATTTTAGGTTATCATTGGTTAGCAAATCTTTCTATCAAAAATATCAAAATTGGTTCCCTTTTTAGGATAGCTTATATAATTTTACCTACCAGGTTACCTCCTATACAACAGTACCTGCATTATTCGGTTTTGGGGAATTTTGAGCACGCTTATCATTATCATTGGCTCTTATTTGATGTTGAAAAAGCCTAACTTTCATTATTTTGAAATCTTCAAATATATTTGCTAACCGATTTGGCTACTATTTGATATTTTGACTTTTAATTTGGTTGTACAGGGTGCTACAACCAAATTAAATTCTAAATATCGGTGGACCTTTGGGTACAGCCCCTATACCAATTTTTTGGGGGGTCCTATGCGAGGTGACAATTCTTAGCAATACCAAGTGGCCGTTCTTTAGCGTTCTGGGATCTTGGAGGGTAAACAACTTATTCACTGAACATTTTTACTACAAGTCCACGTTTCTACATAGCCCCAATAAAAGTCACGGGCCAGTTTTTGTTGGTATGCTCAAAGCCATATTCCAATTTTCCAACCTACGTGTCTGAAATTTGATATTACGCCTAGTTCTGGAAGAAATTTACCATGTCAAAAGTCCCTATCCCCAACCCAACATAAAAATTCCGATCCATTTCAGCCTTTTTTAATATTGACATCATTATGGAGGTTATAAAAGGTGTAATCCGTCCGAAATTTACACTAATTTTTAAATGAAAACGTAAAAAACAAGGCAAATCCTGCCCCGATAACTGATGCAATTGTGTAAAAAAGTTGGTCGTATGCGGCCGTACAATTCGTGAATAGCTATGCACTTCATCATATGGAAGCAAACACAGATTGGTATTACTATATTATAGTTACGTATTTTGCTGAAGAACATTTTTCAAATTTTGGACACGAATGATATTCTTCGTTATAATACCCAAATATTAATCGATGAATTGTTTTTACCTCTGAAAATCAATTTCGGTTCAAAATGGGGTACCTGTGTAGTCGAAATATCCTTACCCCTGAATAACACTTCTAACTACGCATGCGTTCTATGACCACCACCACTAGCACCTCACTCACATTTAACTTCTCTACACCCTTTTTTGTCTGCTTTAATTAAAATTTATAGTAAAACCATAATTCTTATTCAATCAAATATAACATCTGTTGATCGTTCCGAAGAGCTTTGCTGATAAAAATGCTCTCTATTTTATGCACTACAACAAATTAGGAAACACCCACTTATAAAGAATAAATGAATGAATGCCGTTGACCATGGGGAACAAGAACAAGACCATCCTACTCCCTATCTAAGGTGAATACAACACATATAATTTTTCTTCATCATCAAGTCTCTGGCTGCCTGGCTAACATAGTTAGTTATTTTCGTTTCTACTTTTGGCGAGTTGTATTTTATTTTTCGATTCAGTTCACTTTTGTTTTAGACACTTTGATCTGTTGCTACATATTTGCAGAGTCACCATAGGCTGGTTCAAAACAAAAAAAGAGGCCTACCTACCTAGCCATAGACCAAAGATGAGCTCTGTTTCATTAATCATTGATTGAAATCTATGCAATGAAAACAACAACAAAAAATATTACTGGAGCTTAGAAATGAGAAATGTAGACTTAACATAAGATACATATTTATGTGGTCGGGATAAAGTAACGCCTCATGATAGGAAAAAAGTTCAGAAATAAATTCATTTAATTCATGAGAGTATTCGTTATTGAACTATGTAAGATTAATTAAGTTCAGAAGAAATATCCATATTTTAAATAGAATTTATTTTATTTCAACGAAAAATATTTCTTTTTTAATCCTCTAAACATTATAATATGTTTCACTATCTTTTTCTACCGCTTCTGATATCCATTTGTTCCCTAAATTCCTCTTGTTAACCCCTCTTAGCAACAGCTAAGTTTTTCTTTTGTTTTTGTACCTGATCATTACAAAAAATGTCGCTCAAAGGGTGGGCCAACCCAAATTGCTTAAAAATAATAGCAAATAGGTGGGTAGTTATTGAACCGTGATAAAATGAAGCAGATTAAGTCACCTCTAAATAAAACACTACAATCCTTACAAAGCATTTTCGTGTTTGTGTCTTAAGTCTTTTGTAGGCCACAGCACTTTAACACAGTATCTGGCATCTTCCTCTTTATGTAATACCCAGCTATCAAAGTGAGCAAAGAAAAAAACTCGTAGGTAGCATTGGCCCTCATCTAAGACGCGTTCTCCTGTCGGCCTAATGTGATAAAAAGTTATTGGCTACAAGAAGCTGAAAACGTGACGCCATTTAGAAGAAGGATCATAGAAAACAAAAACGAAGAATTCTCTTCCATAATCTCCATCACACAAAAAATGGTGATGCAGATGCTATTACGTTTTGTGGCCTCTTGTGCTGATGATGATGACGCTGATGCTGCTGCAGCGATGGCGATGAGGACAACTTTTTGATATATTCTTGTTGTCCTTACTAAATACTTGCCTCTTCGTTTTTTTCCTTTTTTCTAGCCTTAGCTCAGCATCATCAGCCATAAGAAAAATAGATGAAGAAAAATTACAGTCTGAAAATAAATGCAGAAAAGATGCTGCATGCGTTTGCCACGTATGCCTAGCCGTGTAGTACCAACAAAACCTATTATTACCGCACTTACTGCTAACAAAAATTTTCATTTCGAAATAATCAACAATACTGTAACGATTTGACTAAAGTCTCAGGGCAGTAGTAGAGTCACATACATCTTCGAAAATTCACACACACACACCATTTAGAATTATGTGCAAACTGTTGTGAATATTGTTTTGTTGTTGTTGTTGTTTGTTGTCCATAAATTATAGCCCAAATAATTCATGTCCGAGTCATTGTCTGTAAGCTGTCTTTGCTTGTTGTTGCTAAACACTTAATTGCTATGTACGTATATTTTCGCCCTGTAGCTTTTGGTTTTGTGTCCTCCAGAGAAATGCAATAGACACATGGAAAAAATATGCGTGTAGCATTGAAATCCTGGTCTAATTGAATTTAAATTGTAGATGTATTGGGGGAAAATAATAAAAATATCCACAACTAAAGCAAATAAATGGTACTGTATTTTGTTATATGGATCGCCATAGAGCTTCAATAAAGGTCAATGCACAATTTTATACAAAAAGGTCGATCAAACATAACCGATGTATAGAAATAGGATTGAATCAGATTGAATTATTACCAAAATTATTATTTTAAAAATGTAAATTTGGGTTTACTTCATTCCCTATGCATGAAATCATGATCAAGAAGTTAAGAAATACTTCAGACCAACAAGTCAGTAATTTAAGGTCGATTTAAATGAGTATATGTATATATATATAAATTAAGAATCTATACCCATATTATAAGAAAGTGGCTACTCTTATTTTCGATACATGTTTAATGCACCATCAGTTGTTTTTAAAATTCCTTCCCAGCAATTATTTATTTTACATGTGAGGACAGCCATAAATAGTCCCTCAGTCAAGAAAGCCATTCTTGTTCATTTCATGTTTAAATTGGACATTCAATATTTTTCAAGAAGACTGTGAGTTTAGGGCTTATGAAATACTGTTAGTACCAGAACTGAAGTCGATCATCAACAACGTCAAATTCTTTGGGATTAAATCTTAGAAAATCATCCGGAATTCCATATAAAAATTAATTGGGCTGATGCGTATCGTTTCCTCCATGGTATCTACGGTAACAAGTAAAATTATCGCATCTGGGGCTCAGAAACTGTTACGCTGGTTCATTGAAAATGAGGTTGGAAAAAGTGTTTTGAATGGATTTCGCTATAGAAACTACATGTTTTGTAACTTTTTACTCGAAACCCGTTCCTTAACCCACAAAACTGGTAAAACATTGAACCAAATTTAAGAGAATACAAAACAAAATGGTGGTCTCTTTGTAAACTTTTTCCTAGAAAATGGTCCGAGTAAAAATGGTAAACAGGAATGCTAACTTTTGATTGGCTTTTATGTTGATTTTGAAGTATTGCCATCTAATATTGGCATATTTACTAGATTTGCTTTCCCGAACTTTTCAAATTTTGTACTCTGAGAGTGATTTTGAAACGGTTCCCTTTTACTAGCTTTACTAATAAAAAGTACTGGAACAGACCAATTATTTATGGTCGGAGTTGAATAGTATTGATCTGTGAAACGTTTACTTTCAACACAAGCAACACAACCATTTCTCGCTTATGGGATACATTCGGTGATCTCCCGGTGATGGTCATAAGTATTGACCACCTAGAATTTGAAATTTAACACCTTGTGAACTTTGGGGCCACGTAAGCTATAAGATCTACTACAACAGCCCAGCGTGTAATCAAAACGCCAAAAATAGAATTCTTGAGACAAACAAAGACCTAGGGTAGCCACTTTCCGATTTAATAATACACGATTTCATAAAACGGATATAGAGTCCTGTAAGCGTAATCGTGGAGGACTCTCGCTTTATTATTTTCTACTACAAGGCATGCCTTCCGATTGTTTTATACTCCAGCCCAGTGTGGATTCAAAACGCCAAAAATAGAAGTCTTAAGGCAATCGAACATTACACATAATTTCATACAACGGATACAGCCCTGTAAGCGTGGTCGTGATGGAATTTCGCTTGATTTTTCTTTTAATATTAATGGCATGCCTTCCGATTTATGTTGGTTTATCTCGAACAAATTAAGAAAGCCGCGAAAATTCAAAATACCTAAACTCGATTGGGACTTTTATGTTAGGGCCAGCAGAAAAGGAAACACAAAACAATAGACCATCATGTTAGATAATTATGCTAGGTCCTTGAACATACCGAAATTGATGTGAGGGTATGGAGGCTATGTACAAATATGGAATTTTATTGAAAATATTCTTGTGAAGTACCAAGGTCCTAGAATGCCAAATTACAGCGTATAGCTACAAAAGGAGTTGTACCTTTTATTCGAGCGATATACCCTTTGGTCGACTGATATTGAAAATTTATTGTGGGAAAATGGTGAAAATCGAAATAACACATCTTTTTTAAAATCCTGTAATCTTTTTAGACCTTGAACCAAACATCAACACAATGTTTTAATATATATTTAAAAATAAATACAAATGTACAATAATCGGCTCTTATATTAAATAATTTTATTTTTATTTGGCTGATAAATCGAACATTATGGATATATGTTTGGATCTGACTGCGGCCAGGCCAAACCTAACACCATTTTGGAATATTTATATTAGAATCGATACATATTTCTAATAACAGTACACAAGCATCATTTGTTTACTTATATATAAATACAACATTTATTTTATTAAATTACAACATTAAATATAATGATGCAAATTTTATCCGATTAAAGCTATGCCACAAATGCTATACACACTGTGTTGGTTTTAAATCGCTTCAGGTTTAATGTGTAAAATAACACGCCTACCATTATATTCATAAAACGAAAAAAAAAAACAAAATCTCCCTCCATGGTGGCAAACAACATGCAAATTATAAAACAAATATCTAACTCCGAGCTTATTCGATGAAATCTAATTGATTCTTATGGTATATAAAACACCATTGTACCTCATCAATCTAATAACAACACTAACATTTTCCATTTGCTGTTAACTGCTCTCCTCACCCAGAGGGGAAGAAACTACATAAAACCAAGCAGCACCACCTATATTTATGTGTTGTGGTGTTAGTATTTGCTTAGAAAATTCCTTGTCCATCATTAAAATACATTGTTTTGAAATGAGCGGTAGAAGAATAAGGAAAACAAAAATTGTTGCTGTTATCATGATTTTGTTGTTGGCCAACAACAGGGAAGGAAGGCTATAAACCGAAATATTTACTAACCAAAATTACTATGTTACATAAACTACATCAAATTACTTTGAACATCTATAATGGGTTTGCCAAAAGAGATTACCACGTAATACGGATACACGTCATCATCAGCAGCAGCACCAGTCTCATCATCCGTGCCACATATGAGGATACCATAGAGGAAAATCTAACTAACTCACCTGGCCCGTAGAACACATTTTCTGTAATGCCTAAAAGGGAAAATTACATAAACAATACATGTAACAAGCCTCTGAAATTCTACATTGGCAGCAAAATTTGAACTTGAATTTATGAATTTAATGAAAGTCTTCTAAGCCATATCATCTCTCTCGGGTGTATGGAAACGTAGGCTCGGAAAAGTGATCTAAGCAAAAGTGTAATAAAAAACTGAAAAAAGTGGTTGAAATGAAGATGGTGCCATAGATTGTGTCCAAAACATGGCTGCTGTAGCTGGTGCTGTTGCTGATGAGTATGACGACGACGAAGGCAACAACGGCCGTCTAGAAGGCACTTGGCAGTGGCAAAACAATTTTGACGTTTTGTGTGAAGCTATCAAGAAATGAATAAATGGCCTAAGGCCAATATTATACCAAACATGTAACTTAATGTATGGGTATATATATGTGTGTGTGGGTATGTGTATCAAAATCACTTTTACTAAAGACAGCATAGAAAGAGAAAAAGACTAAAGGTACTGAGTCATACAAAAGACCTAAGACACAAACTTTATTTAATCCAAGCTAACATTCTGTAATCTTGGCACAAGAAGCCATGTACTCTCCTTCGCCTCCTCATCGAAGGAATGGAGGCAATAGCGTGTTTGTAGAAAATTAAGTTGAAAAAGATTTCAAAGTTTCAAATTAACTTCATTACCCAACAAATATTTGATTACATGGCCACCACAAACTCCAACACACACACACAAAAGGTACCATGTGATCGACCACACCACAACACTAGGGGAACTTTAATTTATAATGCCAAGCAAATAACAACAACAAAAGAAAAGAAAAAACAAACAACCAAAAAGGAAGATCAGTGAAAAGACTATTAACAAAGCGGATATAAAAATGATGACTCACATTACAATTCATTAAGGGTGCTTTAAGAGTCATTCACAAGATTCCGTGGACTAACATTTGACTCCGACTCTGATGCTGCTGCGGACGACGATGTTAATGCTAATGTGGATTTGTAACCTCAAGTTGTGAACCTTATACCAAATGTCAGTTTCATTAAGACAAAAAATACAACAACAAACTGCCATAGTTGCGTGAGAATCAGACATTTAAATTAATTTTAGAAAATGTCTGCTTTACGGCAGCGACGATTTGTGGTGTTCTCTTCTCTGTAAAGGTACCAGAAAAGAATATTTGAATTCAACAATTCTTTATAAAAGGGCAATTTAAGTTTTTGTATTTGAATTTCTAAATGTTGTTTGGCGAAGAATTATGGCAAATAACAAAATTGGAATTTGATGGAAAAATGCGAAAAAAAAATAATTGTGTGAATTTTTTACAATGCGCTGGATATTTCAGAATAATTTAATTCCGGCTTAGAAACAACTCAAGATTAGGAGCTATATATAATGGACCTTAAAAAAATATTATTTTAAATATAATGGTGCTTTCTAAAATTGTTCTGGAAAAATAACGTTTAAAGCTGTGATCGTCCTTTGAAATTTCTTCTTAAAAACATACATAAAATAAGAAGTCTACGCGTAGAGATCTGATGGTATTTTCTCTATTATTCTTACAAATCCACGCTTGGTGGTGTGATAGTCACTTAAATATAATTCTCAAAAATCACTATTAGAGCTGTCATGGTCCTTTAAAAATTATTCCTCAAAATCCACGCTTTATTCCTTTAAAACATATTTAAAGGTCCATGCTTAAATCGATAATGATCTATTGAAAAATATTCGCAAAAAACCCTAAAAAATTAATTTTTAGAAATCCTCGTGGTTTAGAACAATTCTGCTGACGTTCTTAAATAATTATTTTGAAAATAGCAGTACTTTGAAAAAAATATTCCATATAAATCGATGCCTAATGTTTTGGTATCCTTTGAAAAAATATTCTTAAATCCAATCCCGCCTCTTGTTTTACTAGTCCTTTGAATAATTACTCCTCGAAAATTCACGCTGGTAGTTCTTTGAAAATTTATTCTTAAAAAAATAAAGCCTTCTGGTCTGATAGTCTTTTGAAAAATTATTCTTCAAAAAATAAAGCCTTCTGGTCTGATAGTCTTTTGAAAAATTATTCTTTAAAAATTAACGCCTTCTGGTCTGATAGTCCTTTGAAAAATTATTCTTAACAAATCCACGCCTAATGGCCAAGAAGTCCTTTGAAAAATGATCCTTAACAAATCCACGCCTAATGCCAAGAAGTCCTTTGAAAAATAATTCTCAAAAATTCCACGGCTATTGGTCTGGTAGTCCTTTAAACATTTATTCTTATTATTTAAAATCAATGGTTAGTGGTCTTGTATTCCTTTAATAAATTATTCTGTAAAATCCACGCCTAGTGATCTGGTAGTCATTTGAAAAATTATTCTTATAAATCCACTCTTATTGGTATGGCAGTGCTTTTAAAAAGTTATTCTTAAAAATGCACACCTAATAGTCAGGTAGTCCTTTTAAAAGAAGTTCTCAATAAAACTCTACGCCTTTTGATATGGTTGTCCTTTGAAAAATTATTCTTAAAAACGCACATGTCTAGTGATCTAGTAGTTCCTCTAGTATTCTGGTAGTAATTTGAAAAATTATCCTTCAAAAAACTGTGCCTAGTGTTTCAGTAGTTTTTTT
>NW_026881008.1:0-33384 GCF_032173495.1 Musca vetustissima | reverse complement strand
GAAAAACAGATCCACGCCAGATGAAGGTTCTTGAAAATAGACTATAAAAATTCACGCCTGATTGAATTTTCAAGAAATCCACGCCTGATGAAGTTTCTTGAATTTTTCACGAAATCCACGGCTGATAAAAGTTTTTAAATTTTTCATGAAATCCACGCCTGATTAAGGTCTTTGAAAAATAGACTTAAAAAAACACGCCTGATGAAGGTTCTTGAATTTTTCAAGAAATCCACGCCTGATTAAGATTCTTGAAAAATAGACTTTCAAATATCCACGCCTAATTAAGGCCCTTTGAAAAATAGACTTTCAAATATCCACGCCTGATGAAGGTTCTTGAAAAATAGACTTTCAAATATCCACGCCTAATTAAGGCCCTTTGAAAAATAGACTTTCAAATATCCACGCCTGATGAAGGTTCTTGAAAAATAGACTTTCAAATATCCACGCCTAATTAAGGCCCTTTGAAAATAGACTTTCAAATACCCACGCTCATTAAGGCCCTTTGAAAAATAGACTTTCAAATACCCACGTCTGATGAAGGTTCTTGAATTTTTCAAGAAATCCACGCCTGATGAAGGTTCTTGAATTTTTCAAGAAATCCACGCCTGATGAAGGTTCTTGAATCTTTCAAGAAATCCACGCCTGATGAAGGTTCTTGAAAAATAGACTTTCAAATATCCACGCCTAATTAAGGCCCTTTGAAAAATTTACTTTCAAATATCCACGTCTAATTAAGGCACTTTGAAAAATAGACTTTAAAAAATCCACGTCTGATGAAGGTTCTTGAAATATATTCCCTAAAGCATGCACGCCTTATGAAGGTCCTTGAAATAGATTCCTTAAAAAATCCACGCCTTATGAAGGTCCTTGAAATATATTCCTTAAAAATCCACGCCTTATGAAGGTCCTTGAAATATATTCCTTAAAAAATATATTGTTTAAAAAATCCACGCCTTATGAAGGTCCTTGAAATATATTCCTTAAAAAATCCACGCCTTATGAAGGTCCTTGAAATATATTCCTTTAAACATGCACGCCTTATGAAGGTCCTTGAAATATATTCCTTAAAAAATCCACGCCTTATGAAGGTCCTTGAAATATATTCCTTTAAACATGCACGCCTTATGAAGGTCCTTGAAATATATTCCTTTAAACATGCACGCCTTATGAAGGTCATTGAAATATATTCCTTAAAAAATCCACGCCTTATGAAGGTCCTTGAAATATATTTCATAAAAAAATCCACGCCTTATGAAGGCTCTTGAAATATATATTACTTAAAATATCCACACCTGATAATCCTTGAAAAATATTCTTTAAAAAATCCATGCCTCTGATAATCCTAAAGATAACAAAACCGATATACCCTCCACCTTATAATGGACCCAGTATTAAAATGATGACAAAACCAAAAGGCTTGAGTACTTCTTCTGTTAATGATGTGAATGAACCAAGTGAATGTCAATGAATGAAGGAACTAATGAAAGAATGCATTTAAACTTCATAAAAACAGAAGAATCCGACGATAGTCTCAGCAGTTCAACTTTAAATTTACTGGATATGATGACGATGATGAAGGCAATTTTTGCAGGACAGAGAAAGTTTTCATTGGCACTTTCATTTGTAAAGGAAGATGAAAATTACAATTCTCGAAAGTTTGCTTTAACGGTTCGGAAGTAGAGGAAATGTTGAATATTTCTTGCAATGAATTATGAGTAGATTTGTGCAACAGCCAAAGAAAAAAAAAAGAACTGTGAGCAGGAAATGTGAACATGAAATAGTTCTTTGAACAAAAGTGATTATCATTATAATCGCTGTTGGATTTCAAAGTGTTGAACAGGCAAATCATACCAGTAGATTTGAAGCTGAAGTTTTTCTTCAAAAACTGAATAAAACTGTGAAAAACTCATTGAAATAAATTATTGATTAGGGAACTGTGTAATTAACACAAAAAGTTTGTTAGTCTGCTTGTCTGATTGCTTGCCTCTCCGCTCCGTACGTCGGTCTGTTTTTCAGCATGATTGTAATATTAAAAAATAAGAACTAATGACTGCACATTACAACTAAGGAAATGTACGCGCATTCAGACATTAATTTGGATAAATAGGACGCAGAAATGTGGAAACAAATTTGGGAGGCACAGTCTTTAGAAAGATTTGGAGAATTTAAGAAATTATTAGTTATGGCCCTTAAAAAAATATTCTTTAATAAACGCACACCTTGTTATGGTCCTTGAAAAAATATTCTTTAATAAATCCACGCCTTGTTTTGGTCCTTGAAAAAATATTCTTTAATAAATCCACGCCTTGTTTTGGTCCTTGAAAAAATATTCTTTAATAAATCCACGCCTTGTTTTGGTCCTTGAAAAAATATTCTTTAATAAATCCACGCCTTGTTTTGGTCCTTGAAAAAATATTCTTTAATAAATCCACGCCTTGTTTTGGTCCTTGAAAAAATATTCTTTAATAAATCCACGCCTTGTTTTGGTCCTTGAAAAATATTCTTTAATAAATCCACGCCTTGTTTTGGTCCTTGAAAAAATATTCTTTAATAAATCCACGCCTTGTTTTGGTCCTTGAAAAAATATTCTTTAATAAATCCACGCCTTGTTTTGGTCCTTGAAAAAATATTCTTTAATAAATCCATGCCTTGTTTTTGTCCTTGAAAAAATATTCTTTAATAAATCCACGCCTTGTTTTGGTCCTTGAAAAAATATTCTTTAATAAATCCACGCCTTGTTTTGGTCCTTGAAAAAATATTCTTTAATAAATCCACGCCTTGTTTTGGTCCTTGAAAAAATATTTTTTAATAAATCCACGCCTTGTTTTGGTCCTTGAAAAAATATTCTTTAATAAATCCACGCCTTGTTTTGGTCCTTGAAAAAATATTCTTTAATAAATCCACGCCTGTTATGGTCCTTGAAAAAATATTATTTTATAATTTCGACTAGCATATGCCCGCAACTTCGTTAGCGAATATAGGAAGTATTTAAAAATGTATTACATTTTATTTTACATGCAGAGAAAACTATGTCAGAAAAACAATCCCCACATTAATATCGGCCATGAATTATATTTGAGTACCATTTAGTACCACATTTCATGATTCGAGCTCTAAAGGTTCACCCAAATCCAAATTTTACCAAATTTTCCATTAAGCACACATTTTTTCCATAAGAACCATCCTCAACCATCTAACTAAATTTTTTGGATACCCCGATCCTACACCCCAACAATGATTCCAAATTCAAATTTCAGGATTCCAACTCTATCGGTTCTCCCACAATTAAAATTGTACTGAATGTAGTAGTAGAATTTCCTACTTAACCTAAACCAACACCCCCACAGTGATCCTAAATCTATGTTTCAGGATTTAATCTCTACCGGTTCACACACAATTCAAATTGTACCAAATTTGGTACACATTAATACAAATTTCCAAAACATCCTACATACCCCAATCATACACCCCGCAGTGATCCTAAATCCATGTTTCAGGATTCAAACTCTATCGGCTCACCCACAATACAAATTGTACCAAATTTAGTACACAGTAGTACGAATTTCCAAAACTTCCTACATACCCCAAACCTTCACCCCCACAGTGATCCTAAATCCAAGTTTCAGGATTCCAACTCTATTGGTTCAACCACAATTCAAATTGTACCAAATTTAGTACACAGTAGTACGAATTTCTAAAACCTACACCCCCATAGTGGTCCTAAATCCAAGTTTCAGGTTTTCAACTCTATCGTTTCACTCACAATTAAAATTGTACCAAATATAGTACACAGTAGTACGAATTTCCAAAACTTCCTACATACCCCAATTCTACACCTCCACAATGATCCTAACCCACAATTCAAATTGTACCAAATTTAGTACACAGTTCCTGGTTTCAGGATCCCAACTTTATCGGTTGACCCATAATTCAAATTGTACTAAATTTAGTACATAGTAGTACCAATTTCCAAATCTTCCTACATACCCCAATCCTACACCTCCACAGTGTTTATAAATCAAAATTTCGGGATTCCAAATCGTTCGGATCACCCAAAAATCAAATCGTGCTAAGTTTAGTACATAGTAGTACGAAATTCCAAACCCTCCTACACACCCCAATCCTACACCTCCATAGTGATCCTAAATCAAAATTTCAGGATCTCAACTCTATTGCTTCACCCACAATTTAAATTGTACCAAATTTAGTACATCTAGTAAAAATTTCTAAACCTTCCTATATACCCCAACCCTACACCCCCACAGTGATCGCAAATCCAAGACTTAGGATTCCAACTCCATCCGTTCAATCACAATTCAAATTGTACCAAATTTTGTACACAGTAGTACACATTTCTAAAACTTCCTACATATCTTAATCTTACACCTCAGCAATGATCCTGACTCCAAATTTCATGATTCTAGCTCTATTGGTTCACCTAAAATTCAAATTGTACCGAATTTAGTACCATATAGTACCCATAAGTATTATTTTCTTAAACTGAATCCTGACCCCCAACCCCACACCCCTACAGTGATCCTGACTCCAAATTACATTGTGCCCGCTCTATAGGATCACCCAAATCCAAACTATACCGATTATAGTGCGATTTAGTACTTTTCGTACACATAAGTAACAAATTTCCAAAACTACATTCATATCCCCTTCCTACACTCTGACGGTAATTTTAATTTCAAATTCCAGAATTCCAGCTCGATTTGTACATCCAAATCAAATCTGTACCAAGTATAGTACCATATAGTACCTTTCGTACACATGAGTACACGCTTTCCAAACCATCTATTTAAATGGACCCTACTTTTCAACCTTAATTCACACTCCAAATTTCAAGTTTTTAACGCTATCCGGTCACATGCTACAGAATTGTACCAAATTTAATACATTTTCGTACTTTTCGGTTCGGTTCCAATTTCCAAAAACCCTTTGGTACATCTATCCTACACTTCATTAACCATTGACCACCAAATACAAATTTTTTCACATTTAGTACTTTCGTACCGTTCTAGTACGAATTTCCAAAAACCCAGCCTCATCTGTCACATTTGGACCCTCACCCAAAATTTCAAGATGCTAGCTTCAGCCGCTTCGTCTGGGCGTTGATGAATCGTTAAATCAGTCAGTCAATTAGTAGTCAGTCAGTCAATCACTTTACTCTTTTATTAGTATAGATTATATTTTATGGTCGATTTTGGCCATCAACGTGTGTAGCACCACTGTGTTCAGAACATAAATAATTCCACAATTCTAATTAGAATTGTTAATTTATGTTCGCACAATTAACCCGGCTGATGTGTTAAAGTCTGATAAACAAATTACTTTACTCATTAAGGCCATTGCCTTACCTACCGAACGATAAGACCAACACAATCCTTTTCATTTTCATATTGATTTTATTTAAATTATCGAGACAGAAATATCGAAAATCATTAACGGTATTTATTTTCAATTTTCAACTCAGCTACCACCCATCCCTCTAATCCCTGACCTTTAGAATCCCGTCGTGATTCTAAAGGTCGGGCGAGGGAATCACTAAGGAAAATATACAGGCCCAACAGAAATCATAAAGAAAAATTACAGTCACGCAACAATTACCAACAATACGTGTCGGCTGGGCAGACAGCCATCAGAATTGGATATAATTGTGGGTCTGGTAGTGGGAGTTTACAAACCTACATGAAAAAAATTACCCAAAAAAGACGAGGCAATAATGAAAACGGAATCATTACGAATATTATGACATTGTTGTTCATAATGCTTTTGCTGTTATCGTTGTAATAATGAGTGAATTGAATGAAGTCCATTTGTGATTCCTTGTGTTGTTTCTGGTAACAAAACAAAATCAAAAAATCTTTTACAAAAAACAAAAAAGAGAAAACCAAAACACAAAACAAAAATGGGCAGTTACCAGAACTTGAGCACAACCCTTAGTCAAAAGCAAATGACCAGTAATTATTTCTTATTGAATAATTAAGGGTCATTTGTTGTTCATTCATTCGTGATTCGTCCGTCCATCTGTTGTTTTTTTTTTTGTATTGTCTAAGGGATCTTTATTCACGCCCCCTCGGGCATTTCCTTTTATCTAGGCATGAGAACGAATTGCTTGCTGCTCTATAGAAGCAACATGTGACGACAACAGTTTTTAAAAATTAAAAATAATAATTAATTATTAAATAGCAAGTCTCCGGTGGGCAATGTGACAACTCAATGAATTTAAAACTGGTAATTGTAGACAGATAAGTTAATTAAAAGATTTGTTTTGTAAATTAAAAATTGGTTGTGATAAAGCTATTTAATTTAAAATGTATATTAATTTATTTATACAAAACGATGGAATAAAATATTGAATATTGTTTCTAGACAGAGTATCTCTTAAATGTCGTAGAGAAGGGTAATTTTGGGTGGGCCTGTGGTCGAAATATTCGTCTAAGACCAATAGCGTAGCTTTGTTTGGGGAAGAGGAATTAGTCAGGGAATATTTATGAATGTTTTTCTAATGAATGACAATTTTTTGTTAGTGAGATGTCCTGATTGTAAATTATTTCGTAAAATAAAACATCCTCGACAAAATGTTTAGTGGATCTGTATGATATGATATCCCTCTCCACTTTGGGTATATTGTACATATGTATCCTTACAAGGGCATGTCAATATTGCCTAGGAGGAACATATCATGCCATTCTGCAACCTACGGTTAATTTAATTTCATTCGGGCAGATTTAGAGACGTTTGCGTAGCATGCGATAAATTTATGGGAAAAGATTTATAAACTTGATACAGGCTTTTAGGTACGCCGCACTGTTAAAAATTTATTTTCAATCAGACACCCGTTCGAAATAGATATGGAAGCTATAGCTGCATATGTACGAATTTCAACAAAACACAATAATGTCATTAAAGTCTCAATTTGATACGTTGTGTAAAATTGCGTGTTAATCGGTTAAACATTAGGAGCTTGGTGCACCATTTAAGTAAAATCCGACGAATATATATGTATATCGAATCTGAAACGATTCTTCCGAAATTTACCACACATCATTCTAAACTCAATTCAGCATCAAAGTACCATGGGTATATAGGGACTTTAATGCACCATTTGTATAAAATCGGACTAAAATATATATTGGAGCTATATCTAAATCTTAACCGATTTTCAATAATCTTAACACACATCTTTCTAGACTTAAGTCAAAACGCTATGCCAAATTTCGTGCAAATCAAATAAAAATTGGGACTTTGGTGCACCATTTACATGAAATCGGACGAAACTATATATAGGAGCGATATCTAAATCATTACCGATTTTCACGAAACTTGGCAGACATCATTCTAAACTCAATTCAGTACGCTATGCCTAATTTCGTGCAAATCGAAGGATGCAAAAGGACTTTGGTGCACTATTTACCTAAAATCGAACGAAAATATATATATGGAAGCTATATATAAATGGGAACTGATTTTCACGCAATTTTACACACATCATTCTAGGCTTAATGCCGTACGTTTTGCCAAATGTCGTGCAAATTGGAAAATATATAGAGATTATGGTGCGTCATTTACATAAAATCAGATGAAAATATATATAGGAGCTATATCTAAATCTGAACCGATGTTCACGAAACATAACACACACCATTCTACGCTTTATTCCATACTCTATGACAAACTTCGTGCAAATCGAAGTATATGTATGGACTTTGGTACACCATTTACATTAAATCGAACGAAAATATATATGGGTGCTATATCTAAATATGAACCGATTTTTACGAAACTTAACACACATCATTCTAGGCTTAATGCAGTACGTTTTGCCAAATTTCGTGCAAATTGGAAAATATATAGAGATTATGGTGCGCCATTTACATTAAATCGGAAGAAAATATATATGGGAACTATATCTAAATCTGAACTGATTTTCACGAAACTTGACAGACAACCTTAATTCAGTAAGCTATGCCAAATTTCGTTGAAATCGAAAGATATATGGGGATTTTGGTACAACACATACATTAAATCGGACGAAAACATATATGGGAGCTATATTTACATCTGAACCGATTTTTCCCAATTTCAATAGGATTCGTCCTTGGGCCATGTTTATGAACTGTGCCAAATTTCATTCAATTCGGATCATAAATTCGACCTGTACTTTCGATAATTTAACAAACGGGCATGCATAAAACGACTCAGAAAGTGGTTGTATGCCTATCTCCTTTCCACTTGTCTGTTACAAACATATTCACAAAGACATATTACCCCGTACCACAGTGTGGTGAAGGGTATAATGACGAAAAAGTATAGGTTTAGGTCAATTGTATCTCACGAAGAGCTACCGAAAACTATACGTGACATTCTTGAACATAATGTCAAATTTCGTAATGTTAGCTTCGATATAGCTATAACTGAATATTTAATACCTGATGTATATAAAATTCTCTTGTCCTCCTCCGAAACGACTTAACCAATTGTTATAAAATTTTGTATATAGAGTCTGTAGGTCTGAGAAAAGGCTGCAAGGTATTTTTATAGCCAAAATAAATGATTCTGTGGACCTTCCAAATGTTTAATTTCGGAAATAATTGAACTTGGCTATTAAAAATCGTTATACGGAACCATGGTAATTACACCACCAAACCCTAATAATCCCCAAATCAAGATTTTCGGGTGTTATCGTGAAATGTTTATTATTCTCATAACTCTTCCATGAGTCTTCAGTTGCCACTTTCCATTTAGAAAACATATTTTTTTTTTTTTTTTTTTTTTTGTGAATATTTATACATTGACATTATTTTCTATTTTGTTGTCAGTTTATCATGGTACAATTATAAAAGGTAACAGCAAGTCCCAGCTGATTTGATTCCAACGTAATACTAGTGTCAATATGAATTTGACAAATTATGTTTTTAAAAATCACCCAACAGGAAAATTGGGAACGCATACAATTTGTAATTGTTCTTTATTAAATGTGCTCCCGTATTCAACTTACTCAATCTGCCTGCTGGGAAAGTTTGAGGAAGCAAATCTTTCTTCAAGGAACAACTCGCTATTCCCAGCATTTTCATATATGTTACACATATATATGGCAGTGGCTCAATTATAGGAAAGATGTGGAAGCGATAGAAATATAAATTTGATAGATTTTCATTCATGTTTTTCAATTTTTATTTTGAGGATTCGAAAATATTTCATTTTCAAAATAAAAATAATTTGATGATAATTTGTTTGTTTGTTTACATTTTTCTGTCAAATGAGTTGACACTAGTAGAACTTACAACAACAAATTTCCATGTGGTTGTTGTATCGTTTTTTGTACAACAACACTTGCTGTTACCTTTTATTATTATACCATGTCAGTTTATGTACAAATATATGCATACGAATAATTCTTTCTGCGAACGACACAAGTTCTATAACCAAATTCATACCAATTGGATTTAGAATAATTAAGAACGTCATAAGTTTTGACTGTGCCAAAGATTCTTGCTGTCCATCATTAAAACAAATTATATCGAATGGGATTAGAGAACAATATGTGCTTAACTAAATCATCGGAAATCGTCACCCTGTAATATCGTCAAAATTCTGAAGTCACAATAAAATGGAACCATAATCGCCCATGTGACATGTTCCGAGAGTTTTTGAATTCCCATACTTTTTTAAATTCCCATGTTGTGCAAAATGGTGTGCTCAATTTCGAGCGAAAGTGTGGCTCGAAAGCATAGCTGTGTTCAGTATGTTACGAAATGTGTTCAATAAAAAAACATATGTTTCATTGGAATTTTGCAATTTGTTTACCAACAAAATTAAAAAAAATATATGCCTGCTGGCTTATTAATTGCCCTGGTTTCTACCAGAAAAAGTCTAATGGTACTGGAACGTGTTAAAATAAGCATTTATGGATATTTTGAGAGAAGTGGATCCTTTCATACACAAGGGTGCCATTCCCGAAAGCCTCCAGTTAGCAGGTACCTTTAGATTTCTGGCTGTTGGTGGGTAGTGGTAAATGATTTAAATATAAGTGTTGATCGCACAACAATGTGTAAAATATTGTGGAGAGTAATGAAAGTCCTGGAAGACAAAAAGTGTGCAAGCTGTGGACAGCTGCAGACCAGGATCCAGCTATGATGCTTTTATTTGTCATATGAGTGCGTAGTGAGTAGATTTTTTATAGATTCTATTTTTATTTTGATCATATGGTGGTTGAGTTGCCAGATTGATCTCAAAAATGTTACGCGCTGTTTTTTGATAAAAGGAGCCCTTTTCTATTTTCTTCAATTTTACAATAAAAACTAATGTAAATAATGTATTTTTTTAATAAATATTGTAAAAACGCGTTAAATATTACTTCAGAGTTATTTTTCAACTTGTACGTGCGCAGAAAAACGCGGACGATCTCATTTCGTTTTCAATCCACAAGGCTATATGTGCTCGAATTATATTCCCAATATTTTTTTGGGAAATCGGAATGGAGCACACCAAATTTGGGAAAATGTTTCACATTCGAGTAAACTCGAAATGCAGCACATGGGCGATTGTCAATGTTTGCATATCAGCTTAGTATAGCCCACAATCCATTGCAGCATGTGGGTAAGTCAATAAAACTAGCTATTTCTTCGCGTTTTTTCATATCTTTTGAGAGCTGGTTAAAAATGGCCTTCATTTCAGTTCAGTTTTTTTTGACATTACTTGGATTCAGTTATTTGTGTGGCGTTTTTATACCTTACACAACTATGTTGTCAGGGTATTATAGCATAGTGCAGCCCCAAGAGTTTGTAACGCCGCGAAATATTGGTCATAGACCCACCTTTAAGTATACCGATAGTCATATCTCGACTAGCTGAGTCGATCTAGACATGTGTGTCCGTCCGTTTGTCCATTATAATTTCTTAACACGATACAGGTCATAGTTATGGATCAATCTTCACAAATTGTGGTTGTAGGATGGGTAATGGCCAATGAAGACTGCTATTGTTATACCCTTCACCACTCTGTGGTACAGGGTATTATGTCTTTGTTCATATATTTGTAACAGGTCCAAGGACGAACCCTATTAAAATTGGGAAAAATCGGTTCAGATTTAGATATAGCTCCCATATATTTTCGTCCGATTTAATGTAAACGGTCCCTATATATCTTTCGATTTACGCGAAATTTGGTACAGCGTAATGAATTAGGTCTAGAATGATGTATGTTAAGTTTCGTGACAATCGGTTCAGATTTGGATATAGCTACCATATATATTTACGTCCGATTTAAAGTAAATTGTCTACAAAAGTCCCTATATATCTTTCGATTTGTACGAAATTTGGCACAGCGTAATGAAATAGGTCTAGAATGATGTGTGTCAAGTTTCCTGAAAATAGGTTCAGATTTGGATATAGCTCCCATATATATTTTCGTCCGATTTATGGTAAATCGGTTTAGATTCCCGGAAAATCGGTTTAGATTTCGACATTTCACCCATATATATTTTCGTCCGATTTTATGTAAATGGTGTACCAAAGTCCCTATATATCGTTCGATTTGTACGAAATTTGGCATAGCGTACTGAATTAAGTTTTGAAAGATGTGTGTTAATTTTCGTGAAAATCGGTTCAGATTTAGATATAGCTCCCACATATAGATTTTTATCA
The DNA here is from genome assembly GCF_032173495.1 of Musca vetustissima. Lineage (NCBI taxonomy): Eukaryota > Metazoa > Arthropoda > Insecta > Diptera > Muscidae > Musca > Musca vetustissima. Next base: position 21,730 of record NW_026881008.1, on the reverse strand, counting down.
ACGCGGCGTACCGAATAGCGTTTATCAATTTTGCTATAAATCGTTTTCCATACATTTTCTCCACGTTACGCAGACGGCTATAAATCTGATCGAATGAAATTAAAGTTAGGATAAGTTGGCGAAAGAGATATAATATAAATAAGAAATATACCCAAAGTGGTAAAGGGTATCGTATAGTCGGCCCAGTCCGACTTTACTACTTTCCTTACTGGTTTTTGGTAAAGATCGGTTAATATTTAGGTAATGAAATGGACCAAAAACTTTATTTTTGTCTGATTTTCTGGTCTCTCCAAAGGCCGAAATTATAGCCCAAACATCGCGAATTTGTACATGGAGAAGGGGATCGGGCCAGAGAATAAGCATGTCTGTTTTAATAAGGATCGGTCAGTATTTAGCTTGTCAAATGAACCCCGACATTTGTGCGAAAAAAAATACCAAATTTGAATTATATAGCGTATATATTTACCCCTGAAGGACATAGACCACAGAAAGTTAATAGTATATCCAAGAGGAGTGGTTGAAATAAATCCATTATTTGTATATGACTTTATGTCCGATTTGGGCCAAATATGCATGGTTTAATCATACAAATATGGTTTTGTTATATGATTTCTTGCCATTTGAAAGGTAACTTCCTAATATAATCTCATCACCTCTCATTAAAGTCATGCTCTCTATTTGCAAAAAATTCTTGTGGTCGATTTTCACAATCCTTCCTAGTTCCATTGTTTTATAATTTTAAGAAATTTTGCAATGCATACCAAGCGATTAGGTGCCAAGTCCGGACTGCATGTGCGGATGCAATAAAACTTCCCAACTAAGCTCCGTAAGTTTCTGGCGAGTCACTGTAAATATATGTTGACAGTAGAGATCAGAATTTAGCACTTGACTTCCAGACCCAACAAATAGCATAGCAAAACCTTCCTGGCCGTTAGTCCTGATTTGGCTACCATTTGAGGTGCTTCACCGCTCTTTGACAACGATCGTTTCCGCACAGGGTTATCGTATGTGAACAATTTCTCATCTCCAGCCACCATCCGGTCTATCTTATTCCGTTTCGTCAAAACTTCGCAGATGGAAATTCGATCCCTCCGATCGGTTCCAAATTTGGACACGTTTCTGTTGGAGTGTATAGCTATAGTATGAACTAGAATAAAATCAATCGGTGAAGAACTTCTTTATTATACCCTACACAACTATGTTGTCTGGGCATTATAGCTTTGTGCAGCCCCAAGAGTTTGTAACGCCGCGACATATTGGTCCTAGACCCACCTTTAAGTATACCTCATATATCGACTACCTGAGTCGATCTAGCCATGTGTGTCCGTCTGGCCGTCTGTCCATTATAAATTGTAAACACGATACACGAAATTTTGCATGTAGGATGGGTTCGGCCCAATGAAGACCCCTATTGTTTTTGGTAAAGATCGGTTAACATTTAGGGGATGAAATGGACCAAATACTTAATTTTTGTCGGTGTTTCTGGTCGCTCCAGAGGCCGCAGTTATGGTCCAAACATCGTGAAATTTTACATGGAGAAGGGGATCGGGCCAAAGAATAAGCATACCTGTTTTGATGAAGATAGGTCAATATTTAGCGGGTCAAATGGACCCTGACTTTGGTGAAAAATTAAAATTTTTTATTCTAGGGCGTATATACTTGCTCCTGAAAGACATATACCCGAGAAGTTGATAGTATGTCCAAGAGGAGTTGTTGACCTTCAAACTGATGTCAATTACATGGCTGTATGTACTCTGATGTGGGAGTTATACGTAATTAGGTAAAGGTGACTATGTGAATACTATTACTATTACTCCATTAGAGGACGGAAATGTCGCGCTGATCGCTTTGAAATTTTACATGAAGTTCCGATTATGGTCAAGGACGACGCCTATAGTTTTCGGTGAAGTTCAAATTTCATTCAGGGGGTGCAATGAACCGAAAACTTTAGTTTTGCCAGATTTTCTCTATTCGCTCTAGAGGCAATTATTAAATGCAGAACATCACATATTTTACAAGGTGAATGGGGTCTGACCAAAAACTTAGAGCGGCTGTTTAGACCTCGGAATATCGACGAGGTTCAAATCAACCAAAACCTAAATATTGCCCAGGCTCTGAATATAGAACCGCAGAAAGTTTGCTTTTCGTGGTAGTTGTGTAGGGTATCATATGGTCGACCCCGTCCGACTATACTGCTCCACTCACTGGTTTTTTAACTTAGTTTGTGGTCAAAAATAGGCGATTTTTCAAAAATATTTTTTCAAAGGTCCGTCATTTTCTTGATTTTTGGGCGAAGTCATACGAGAGCTAGGCATATACTCTTTCTAACACCGTTGGAATTTTCGGATTCCGATGTTCCAGTGAGGAGTTATCAAAAATAAGGAATTCTCTTTAATCACAAAAAACAACAACAACCAAATTTTGGAAATTATTTTTTTCTCTTTTAGATCTTAATTATATATGCGTAAAGTTACAACGTGCATTGGTATTCATTTACCTGCCAATGAAAATTTGAAATCGAGAATGGTGGAGGTCCCATTAAAACAGTTTTATGGTCGGTTTTTACCTCCGACCGGTCAACTGCGATCATTTCTCCGATTTTATCGACATTTTCAACGACCCCCAACCTAATATATTTCTTTTTCCCCAACCTTATATATTCGACCCCATCTAACGTTGGTCTTTTCCCTTACTGGCTTTAATACAATATTTTTCCCATTGGTTTTTTTAACAAAATATTTTTTAATAGTCCTTACACACCTTCAAATGTAAAACTTGTGAACATTTCTAGACAGATTTAAAATTTCCATTCACATTAAATACGACAACAATAATAAGGTGTCGTAAACGCTGTAACTTCCTTGTCGCAGTAGCTTATTTTCATAACTGCAAAAAAAACAACAACAACAAATGAACACCCTCAAAAGGAAGTAAATAAGCGCCAAAAAATATTTCCTGTTTAACACTTATTTACGACAGGCCATAAAGAAACACTTGAACAAACATTTAATGTTGAGCAGTGCGACGGACGGTTGTGACCCTCTCGCCAAAAAGACTGAACGCTGTTTACAGGACAATCATAACTGAGGAATGAAGGGGCAGCCACGATAGCTAAGCTTCACTAGCCATTAAAAAAATTATGGCCAAAAATATAATTTTAAAGCAAAGTTATTGTTTGACGCGCCAAGAAGGAGTAGATGGGCGTGTGAGTGGCAAATTTAAGGGGAGGAAAACTGAAGACCATTGCGTGACTTATGGTAACAATTTGTAGAACATTTGGCGGCGCTCATTAATGTCTACGAAATTTTACTTTTGATAATAAAAAAAAAAACGAAAAGAGCAACACAACAACACTTTTGTACTTGAATAAGGACATAGCGCCGGTGAATAAAAGGTCGTTCACCATCCCCGCTCCCCCTTCTCCCCACGGACGGGTGTGGAAAATCAATTTGGCCAGTATTTTTGTTGTTGTTCTTGTTCTTTTAAGGTAAGTTTTCAGATTTGGCCAAAATGATAAGATAAATGTGTTTGTGTAACGTTTTATTGCTTTTCGTTTTAAACCTTAGCCAGCAAGTGGGTAGGGGAGCCGAGGGTGCATAACTTTTAATTTTAACAATAATTCCCCTGCTCCACTTGTACCTCAACGTTTTGTAGCATTTTGTCATTACCCTGAACTCTGCCAGGGCCAAAGACTGTTCATGTTCCACAACACGCTCGCCTGAAACCCTTTTGCCTGCTTTAAGGGGACCCCCCCCATTCTCGGGGTCAAAATTTTTGTTGATATAATTCGAATCTACACTTATTAAAGAATGTCCCTACAAATCTCAAGAACTCTTGAAGATATATCCGATTTATTGCGTCAGCATCAAGTGACGGCTGAAGGGCTTCTCAAACTTTAAGGGGACCCCCCCCCCATTCTCGGGGTCAAAATTTTTGTTGATATAATTCGAATCTACACTGATTAAAGAATGTCTCTACAAAATTTCAAGTGAAAATCTCAAGAACTGTTGAAGATATATCCGATTTATTGTGTCAGCATCAAGTGACGGCTGAAGGGCTTCTCAAACTTTAAACGCGTTTTTCTCTAAACATTTTTTTGCGAATGGCGGGCACGATAACTCAAAAACTAATAATCCAATCGGTTCCAAATTTTGCAACGTTTCTCTGGGAGTGTATAGCTCTCGTATGAACTAGGATAAAGCCAATCGGTGAAGATCTTCCTTATTTTTTAACTTGGTTTTTGGTAAAAAATCCGCGATTTTTCAAAAATATTTTTTCAAAGGGCCACCATTTTCTTAATTTTAGAGCGAAGTCAATAATCCTAGTTCATACGAGAGCCAGGCATGTACTCTTTCTAACACCGTTGGAATTTTCGGATTCCGATGTTCCAGTGAGGAGTTATCATGCCCGCCATCAAAAATAAGGACTTTTCTTTAATTACAAAAAACAACAACAAAACAATAACAAAATTTTTTTGTAAATTATTTTTCTTCTCTTTTAAATCTTCAATTATATATGTGCAAAGTTACAAACCTTAACAAGCATTGGTATTGATTTACCAGCCCATTGAAAATCTTGAAAAAATAAAATCGAGAATGGGGGGGGTTCCCTTAAACGCGTTTTTCTCTAAACATTTTTTTGCGAATGGCGGGCACGATAACTCAAAAACTAATTATGGAATCGGTTCCAAATTTTGCAACGTTTCCCTGGGAGTGTATAGCTCTCGTATGAACTAGGATAAAGCCAATCGGTGAAGATCTTCCTTATTTTTTAACTTGGGTTTTGGTAAAAAATCGGCGATTTTCCAAAAATATTTTTTCAAAGGTCCACCATTTTGTTAATTTTAGAGCGAAGTCAATAATCCTAGTTCATACGAGAGCCAGACATGTACTCTTTCTAACACCGTTGGAATTTTCGGATTCCGATGTTCCAGTGAGGAGTTATCATGCCCGCCATCAAAAATAAGGACTTTTCTTTAATTACAAAAAACAACAACAAAACAATAACAAAAAAATTTTTAAATTCCTTTTCTTCTCTTTTAAATCTTCAAATATATATGTGCAAAGTTACAAACCTTAACAAGCATTGGTATTGATTTACCAGCCCGTTGAAAATCTTGAAAAATTAAAATCGAGAATGGGGGGGTTCCCTTAAATCAAATTTGTATTCATGTTAAAACCTGTCATTATCCAATCCAGTAAGGAAATTAGATAAAAATGCTATGCCAGAGAGTACAGAGGAAGTGAATTGGCTAACAGAGTGAACGACAAACCAAGAGAAAGACGATGGGGGGAATTGGAGTAAATGTTCGGATGTGAACGTGTTGGCTGCTAATGTTGGGTTGTTGCCTTTCAATTTAGACGATGGAAATCACTGACATTCGAACAAAGTGCATGTTCTTCGAGTTATTTAGTGTTAATGTGATAAAATTTAAGATGGATTTTGTTTAACTGATAAATGTATTTATGCATATATGCAGGTTAGCAGTGACGGAATAGTTTAATAGATCAAAATAATTGTTATTAAATATATTTAAATTTATTTTCTTCTACTTGGATAGTTTTGGCTGATTTGATATTGACATTATTGTAAGTAAGGTTATATATTTGCCCAGTGTTATTGAAGTTGTGTTAACAATAGCATTTTATATCAAGGGGGTATATATAAATTCAAAATTGTGACTCTTCGAAGTTGTTGTTTTAGACTCCATATGTTGCGATCATATTCGTTTCAAATTTATCTTGGAGTCGGAAGTATATTTTCCAAAACGAAATTAAATTTGTATTTAAAATCGGTAAGTAATGGACTATATTAGGACGGGATCGACTATATTATATCCAACACTTACACAAAAGTTGTATAAGAACTTGAACATGCCGAAAATATAACAGGACATTTGTATGGGTATATTTTAAAACATTGTCAAGAAGAAGTTTTACTGACAGAGTGGCGCTAGAACTTTATGACCTATATTGATAATTTTCTGTACATATGTATATAGCCTTCAAGAACCTTGTATCTAATTATAACCACATACGTATGAAAAACAGATCCTTCAAAATACCGAAAATGGGGTGGTGCAGTAATATTGGATACATACTAAAACGTAAACCGATATGTGGGGGCTAACCGGAAATTTAGGCTAATATTGATCTTTTTTGGTAAGGAGATTTTCTACTCACTGATAATTCAAACTAGAAAACCTGTGACCGGGCAGTATAGTCGGAAAGGGCCGACCACACGATACTCTACACAACTACTGCGGGAATCTAACTTTCTGCGATTTTTTATTTCAAACCTGGGTAATATTTCCTGATATTTGAACCCTCTTACCCGATCAGGTCATCGTCTATTGCTTACATAGTCATATTTTCCGAATATTACTAATATTCAGTACAACTCTTCAAATTACTTCTTCAAATTCCCTTCACTGACAATATATTTGGTATCAATTTGAAGGCCAACTACTCCTCTTGGATGTACTATGAAATTATGAGGTCGATGTCCTTCAGTATTAAATATTACGTTGGGGGAAAAAGAAATCCATTATTATACCCTTCACCACTCTGTGGTACAGGGTATTATGTCTTTGTGCATATGTTTGTAACAGGCAAAAGGAAACGAGATAGACACATGGTTCCTTTTGAGAATATGCATAGAATCACTTTCTGAGTCGATTTATGCATGTCCGTCCGTCCGTCCGCCCGTCTGTCCGTCCGTCTGTCCGTCTGTAGATGTTAAATTGTAAACAAAGTACAGGTCGCATTTATGATCCGATTTGAATGAAATTTGGCACAGGTCACGTATTTGGCCCAAGGACGAACCCTATTGAAATTGGGAAAAATCGGTGCAGATTTAGATATAGCTCCCATATATAGTTTCGTCCGATTTCATGTAAATGGTGCACCAAAGTCGCTATATATCTTTCGATTTGCACGAAATTTGGCATAACGTACTGAATTGAGACTAGAAAGATGTCTGCCAAGTTTCGAGAAAATCGGTCCAGATTTCTATATAGCTCCCATATATAGTTTCGTCCGATTTCATGTAAATGATGCACCAAAGTCGCTATATATCTTTCGATTTGCACGAAATTTGGCATAACGTACTGAATTGAGCCTAAAATGATGTCTGCCAAGTTTCGAGAAAATCGGTCCAGATTTAGATATAGCTCCCATATATAGTTTCGTCCGATTTCATGTAAATGGTGCACCAAAGTCGCTATATATCTTTCGATTTGCACGAAATTTGGCATAACGTACTGAATTGAGCCTAGAAAGATGTCTGCCAAGTTTCGAGCAAATCGGTCCAGATTTCTATATAGCTCCCATATATAGTTTCGTCCGATTTCATGTAAATGGTTCACCAAAGTCTCTATATATCTTTCGATTTGCACGAAATTTGGCATAACGTACTGAAAATCGGTCCAGATTTAGATATAGTTCCCTTTTATTATAGATTGATTATAAGTAATTGACGCACCAAGGATCCAATAGGCTGATAGGAACAAAACGTTCTGAAATTAGTATAACCTAACCTGTGACAAGTTTGTTTGAAATCGCTTAATATTTGGATAGAGCTTCCATATATATTTTCGCCCGATTTCAAGTAAATTGGGCATCAAACTCCTCATGTTAGTCAGATTGACATCATATTTTACACAACTTACAAAATTGAGCATAGAATTACGTAGTTGCGTTTTCTAGAAGTACACACATAGCCCAACGGATGACCGATTTATATTTGTTTGAAGTCGATTTACATACTTTATGGATAGATCTAGGTAGATTCACATTTAGATAAATATCACATATTTTATTTCATCCAATTTCATGTTAATAGCCCTGTTTAATATACCCATAGTGGTGAAGGGTATCATATAGTCGGCTCCGTCCGACTTTACTACTTTCCTTACTGGTTTTTTTTTTGTATTCATTTTTTCTTTATTATTCAATTATAATTAATTTAATGCCTCCGCGCCATATTTGGCAAAATAGAGGCTAATGGCAACTATACAATTTATGATATTCTAATTCTTATTATAGTTAATATTAAATTAATTGTACAAAAGATTTTCAATATTCTGCAAAAGATAAGCTTTAATGCGTTTTTTAAATATCGATATTTGTAGAATGTTTTTCAAATCGTCTGATAATTGATTATATTCCATTGGTCCAGCGTATTTTATTCTTTGTTTTGTTACTTCAACTCGACATCTAGCTACTTCCAGGTCTGATGCATGCCTAGTGTTTCTACCAGTAATTTCTCTATTTTGTCTGAAAGATATTGACGAAAGACCTATGCCTTTTAAATTTTTAAACATTGCCATTAAAATCTGATGTTTATATAATCCTCGTAAAGGTAAAACATTTACTGCTTTGTATTTGTAAAGTTCTAGTGTTGGGAATCTACGTGGTAGGTTGTAAACAATTTTTAGGGCTTTATTTTGAGCTCTCTGCAGAATTTTTAACGAGCTGCTGAATTTAAATCCATATATAATGGGAAGATACCAGTGTTGCCAATTTAGCACTTTTAGTTAAATGGTGTACTAGAAATTTGGCACAGCGTAATGAATTAGGTATAGAATGATGTGTGCTAAGTTTCGTGAAAATCGCACTTTTAGTAAACTCCCTATACATCTGTCGATTTAGCACTAATAAAATTGATCTAGCACCTAGCATCTTTTTTAGCATTTTTATTTTTTTCTGAAAAATTTTTAAAAATGTCGGTATTTTTGGTTTCATCCCAAATTTCCCAATGTTTCACGATGTGAATTAGATTTTCCAATGTTAGAAAAGTGTCAGTAAATCTGCGAACATGTAAAAAAGCCAGACCGGTCAAACTTTTTATACCCTTAAAAAATGGTCGGGTACTTTATATGGTGGCCGTGGTATTGTCTGTTTTAAAATTACAGCCACTCCGGTGAAAAAAAAGGTTTTAAAACCTGAAAAGTACGCAAATAGGACTAAATGTTATATGTGACGTATGCCCAAAATTAACCTACGTAGGAAATTTTCTGCATAAATAAAAACTAACTAAAACCTTTAAAATACCGAAAATTTGGCGTTACATTTATATGCCAACTTTGACCAAGATTGATAATTTTCTGCATATATGCCAGCCTCCAAAGCCCATCTTTTGTGGGAAAATGTAGTTATAACCTTCAAATTTGTTATAAGGTAGCTGACGGCATTAATCCGCTTAAATCAAAAGTATCAAATCATAGTCAATGTTCACAAAATGCCGAAAAATGAGTGGTATTGCCATTTGGGAGCTACACCGAGCAAAACCCAATTAAAACACAAAAAAAAAAAAAATTATTGGTACAGCTATTCTCTGTCCAATGAGAATTCAAAGCCACTTCGCTTGAAAAACGAGCCTGAAGTCACCAAAACACCGAATATTGGAAGTACTGCTCTATGGAAATTATTCGGAAACATTTTTGATAATTTTTACCCAATGAGAATCCAAAATATTATATATAGTTAGAACGAATTCAGTTGTAAAACCTAACTGGACTTAAAAATTGACTAATATTGACAATTTGTAGTAGGAAATTTTTCTACAAAGAGAGGAACCCAAAATACCAAATTTCCGCAAATTAGGTTCAAAACCTTGCCCAAAAATTTAAAAATTCCATATATTGGGGTTACGTTTGTATGGGGCCACCCTAAAAAGGATATGTCCCATTTCCAATACCAAAAAAACTAGGATGAGTAGCAATATGTACAATATTGCGAGCTGTATCGTTATTTAATCAAACAGACGACATGGCTAAATCGACATAGAATTTATATATTCTGATAAAGAATAAATGGGGTATCAGTTGAATATACACTAGCTCCATTTTTGGAAGAACGAATTTTTAAGAAATACAGATCTCATTATTAACTATAATCAAATGTCCCTTTATACACTCTTAGCACTTTTATCTGGCACTTTTCGAAATTTTTTAGCACTTTCTAGCATTTTTGTAAACAAAATCTAGCATTTTTTATCTACAAAGTTTTGGCAACACTGGTTAGGACATATATGTACAATATACCCAAAGTGGTGAAGGGTATCATATAGTCGGCCCAGTCCGACTTTACTACTTTCTTTACTGGTTTTTATGTGAACTATAGGACTTTATTTGACATGCTTCGGAATGTCCGATTTGGGCCAAATACGCACCGTTTTGTTCTATGATTTGTTGCCATTTTTAAGGTCAACTTTGGTAATTTCTCCGATTTTATCGAAATTTTCCATGACCGGCCTAACTGTGCAAGGTGCATTTTTAACATCAGAAATTCCTGAACGGAATCTACGAAACCAAAATTGCATATAATTAACTGTTACAGTATCGGAACCATAAACACCATTCACAATTTTAGCCGCTTGGCTTGCATTTTCGCCTTTGTCAAAGTAAAACTGTAAATTGTACCGAATTTTCTCTTCGTCACTTCAATTTTTAACACCCTGTAACTCACAACTTAATGCACCAAACAAATCAAAACAAACACCAAACAAAATATTTTTTTACTGCGAAATGTCACCGTTCCAAGGAGCGTAAATCTGAAATTGTTTGATCGATACTTGCGAGCAATCCATCAGTACAGCCATCTGCCGAAAAAATAATGGTTTTCTTTTTCCCCAACCTAATATATATGGAACCATTTATCTGTAAAAATATAAATTATGAATACGATCACATTTAAAAGTTGACCAGATCACCAGCTTACTGTAGTATTGTGTGAAGGTCGGGTCATACATAATTGTGACCTCTTAAGCGATTAGAAAACCAGACAAAAATAAAGTTTCTGCTTCATTTAATATTACCTAAAACTATAGTTGTTGTCTTTGATCGGAACCGAACCTATAAGCAAAATTTGCATAACTGTGCACTTTGAATGAACACACATGTCTCGATCGATTAAATTAGTCGAGAAAAATGAGGCATTGTTTCATATATCCTAACATATGTATATTATTTTAGACAATTATTTCTAGTCAGAGTCGAACCCATTTTTAGAAGAATTACAAGAAAGCCTGGTCCATTATCCATCAAATGGTGGGGTGTATATCAAATTTGTCATCTCATGAAGGCAGATTTTTCAAACAGAAGGAACGGTAATTTGGCATTACGGTTTCCTGAAAGTTGAAAAACATTTTTGCTGACATATGAAGATCTCCCTCCATTGTAGTCATAATAATCCCAACATTTTATCAACCGAAATTTAATTTGGCATATCTTAGTAAAAAACATTTCAATTAATTGTAGACACAATCTATAAAAATAAGTAAAAACGATGTTAAGTTCGGCCGGGCCGAACTTTTTTAACTCTCCACCACATGGATTTCATTAAAAATTCGTTGAGTAGATCGGTATATTTATGGGGATTATGTTATGCTCCGAAGAAAACACTGTTCCAGATTACAGACTCGTGTATATATATTTTTTGTTCACCAGCAATCCGATATGTCAAATTATAGCCACTTCCATCAAAATGCATTAATAATGGGGGCTACCCGGGAACTTAACCCAATATTGATCATTTTTGGTAGTGAGATATTTTATATTTTGAGATATTTGATGCCGAAAAAAATAATGGTTTTCTTTTTCCCCAACCTAATATATATGGAACCATTTATCTGTAAAAATATAAATTATGAATACGATCACATTTAAAAGTTGACCAGATCATATATATGAGAATCAAAAATATAAAAATTACACCAACTAAGATTAAGCAAAATACCGAAGTTTGGGAAAAGTGTTATATGGGGTATCCCTAAAATGTGAAGCAATATTGATCATGTTTAGTAAGAAGATTTGACACCCAATGAAAAACCTTAAAAATCAAATTAGAGTTAAATTCGGTTAAAAATATGCCCAAAATGCAGAATAATGGAATAATGTAAACCTTATATGGGAATGCTAAATAAATCCAAGATTCAGTATTCCAACTCTATATCGCTATCGCTTCACCCATAATTTAAATTGTACCAAATTTAGTACACAGTAGTACCATTTTTCAAAACCTCCTTCTTAGCTCAAACCAACACCCCCACAGTGTTCCTAAATCCAAGTTTCAGGATTTCAACTTGATCGGTTGACCCACAAATCAAATTGTACCAAATTTAGTACACAGTAGTACGAATTTCTAAAACTTGCTACTTAACCCAAACCTTCACCCCCAGAGTGATACTAAATCCAAGCTTCAGGATTCCAACTCTATCGGTTCACCACAATTTAAATTAAATTAAAATTAGTACACAGTAGTACGAACTTCTAAAACATTCTACAACCACAATCATACCTCCACACTGATCCTAAAACCAAGTTTCAGGATTCCACCTCTATAGGTTCACCCACAATTCAAATTGTACTAAATTTAGTACATAGTTGTACCAATTTGCAAAACTTCCTACATACCCTAATTCTACACCTCCAGGGTGATCCTAAATCAAAATTTCAGGATTCCAACTCTATCGGTCCCAAAAATTCAAATTGTATCAAATTTAGTACATAGTTATATCAAACATACCTCAATCCTACACCCTCACAGTGATCCTGAATCAAAACTTCAGGATTCAAACTTTATCGCTTCACCACAATTTAAATTGTACCGAATTTGGTACATTTAGTACAAATTTCTTCCTACATATTTCAATTTTACAATCTTACAAATTTCATGATTCTAGCTCTATTGGTTCACCTAAAATTCAAATTGTACCAAATTTAGTACCATTTAGTACCCATAAGTATTAATTTGTTAAACTGAATCCTGACCCTAATCCTACATCCCTACAATGATCCTAATTCAAAACTTCATTGTTCCAGCTCTATCGGTTCACCCAAATCCAAATTGTACTAATTATAGTACGATTTAGTATTTTTTGTATACATAAGTAAACATTTCCAAAACTACGTACATATCCCAATCCTACACGCCGACGGTAATGTTAATTTCAATTTTCAGGATTCCAGCTCGATGTGTACCTCCAAATCAAATTTGTACCAAATATAGTACCATATAGTACTTTTCGTACACACGCTTTCCAAACTCTCCTCATATCGACCCTACTTCTCAACTTTAATTTACATTCCAAATATCAAGCTTTTAGCTCACTCCATTCACATGCTATGAAATTGTACCAAATTTAGTACATTTTCGTACTTTTCGGATAGTTATACTTCGAATTTCCATCATTAGTACATCTATCCTACACGACCACCGGTTCGACAAATACAAATGGTATCACATGTAGTACTTTTTAGTACTATTCGTACCGTTCTAGTACGAATTTCCAAAAACCCAGCCTTATCTGTCCCATTTGGACCAAGAGTGACCCTCACCCAAAATTTCAAGATTCTAGCTTCAGCCGTTTCGTCTGGGCGTTGATGAATCGTTACTCTTTTATTAGTATAGATTAGTACTTTTTAGTACTTTTCGTACAGTTATAGTACGAATACAAGGACGGAATACACATTTTCCGAAACGGATTTATACTTTTTCATTCGAGATATATTATTATAATTGTATGTGTGAGTATATACCCTCATTGGTCATAAGGCTAATGATAACACAGTTATTGTCTGACCAGAAGAAATATGGACTGATGATGCTGCCCGCTCATAAATCTTTGAAACCACTGAGACCCTCAACTTTGGAAATTTTATTTTTATACCCTACACAACTATGTTGTCAGGCTACTATAGCATTGTACAGCCCCAAGAGTTTGTAACTCTGTGAAATATTGGTTCTAGCCACACTTTTAGTATACCAATCGTCATATCTCGACTCGCTGAGTCGATAATGACATGTGTGTCCGTCCGTCTATTATAATTTGTAAACATGATACAGGTATAGATGTAGATATAGCCCATATATATTTTTCCGATTTCATGGAAATTATGAACAATATAAATAAATAGCTGTTCTCAAGAATACCAAATTTATATGTATTGTTCAATTAAACGATTCAAAGGTATTCTATTGGCAGGATATTTTTTCATTTACAACCAAAGCTATTTATGGTAATAAAAAAAATTTATTTCAAAATCGATTTAAATTTTCAAAACTTCATAATCTGTACTACAATAACACATTATTGAAGATTATATCAATGCTATCTTCAAAAAAATATATATATTTAAATGCTATGTAAATAAGTACTCAACAAATATATACACTCATTTGTTGCTTTTACTTTCATATTAAATTGTTTAACAAAAACAAAATGAAATACCCATTACATACATGACTATACAGGCACACACACACACATTTATCATGGATATATTTCTGAATGACACTGTATTGCAGAGAAAATTGTTGGTATTTGCCGACCTGCATTCATTACAATTTATATGACCCCAAGTATCGAAATTAAACAAAATTTTTTTATACAACATTCCGTTGGATTTTTTTCGTTTGTTTTTCCCATACACTTGACGACGAATTGAGTGTATAAAAAATATTATACAGGTTTTTTTTTACTTGTTCTCATTTTCATGTGGATTTTAAATATTGGAATACAATGGTCGAATATGGGGGAAATAATTTACGATGGTGATATGATGTGGAAGGGAAATGAAAAATTAGCTTATAATGCAGATGATATGACGAGTTTGAGGATTATATGAATATGCTACTTATAATAGGGTTTTGAATTTTTTTTCCAAATTTTTTATTTCATTTTAATCTCTTCACAATCTGGTTTCCCACCACACCGAAGCAATATTTTACTATTGACCACAGACATACAATCCAATGACAATACAATGATGTTGGATGCACCAAATGTGTGCGTATTGTGTACTTTTATTGGGTCTATATTGAGTCTATGTATATTACACAAACAACAACAACATAAAGTAAAGCAAAACGAAAAATAAAACAATGTGTGAAAAGTGTATCGTATGTACTGGATACTTCATTGAATCCATTTACAATTGGCATTCGAAACTATTTAAAATTAAAATATTGACATTCATTGAATGGGTCTGCAGCAAGGCACAAAAAAAAACTGAAGTTGGCGAATGGCATTCATAAATTCATGAAATCGGATTATAGGCAAACAACTACAAATGTATATGAATGCAAGACAACGCGCCAAAGGGAATACAATATTTGATAAGGGTCAACTTCAATATTTAATATTAAAATAAATTATAAACATAATTTTGTAGATAATCTTTATTTAATATTAACATACTTCTAAATATTCATTTTATTATCATTATAATAATATTTTTTCAATTATGTAATGATATTTTTCAAGGACCATAACAGGCGAGGATTTTCAAGGACCATAACAACCATAACAGGCGTAGATTTATTAAAGAATATTTTTTCAAAGACCATAACAGGCGTGGATTTACTTACTTACTTAACTGGCTTGTTACAGAACGCTTGTTCCAGACGAGACGAGCTTAAAAAGATTTCCAAGCGCATCGGTCTTGTGCGCAAACCCACCAATTTGGAAGACCACTAATTCGTGATCTTCCCCTCCTACGGGAACCATTAGTAGGCTCGCTTTTATATGCCTTTCCAGCAGAATGTTAAAAAGGTCACACGACAAACTGTCACCTTGTCTGAATCCTCGTTCGGTATTGAAGGGCTCCGATAGGTCCTTTCCTACTTTAACTGCTGACCTTGTGCCACTTAAAGTTATCCTGCATAGCCGTATTAATCTTGCAGGAATGCGGAACGTAGACATGGCTTTAAACACCTCTGAACGGATATGGCTGTCGTATGTGGCTTTATAGTCGTCGAATAGGTGGTATGTGTCGATGTGTTTTTCGTGGGTCTTTTCTCGGATTTGGCGCAGAGTGGAAATCTGGTCAATGGTGGATTTGCAATGATGGTCAATGACATCATTGGTATGGTCCAATGATGTCATTGACCATTGGCTTCAGTCGTTCACACAGCACACTGGATATCACTTTTTATACGATGGGAAGGAGACTTATTCCTCTATAGTTGGCACATATCGTCTTGTCTCCTTTTTTGTGCACGGGACACAGGATGCAGAGTTACCAATCATTGGGCATGAATACCTCTAGCCACATTGTACTAATCAGCTGTTGCATGCTCCTGACGAGCATCTAGCCACAAGTCTTGAATAGTTCGGCTGGTAACCCGTCGGCTCCTGCTGCTTTATTGTTCTTGAGCCGATTAATTGCTTTTATGACCTCATCTTGGATAGGTGGTATACACTTTATACCGTCACCTCTTATTGGCTCTGGGGTATCTTCTTCAACGCCACTATTTGATACCAGAAGCTTTTCAAAATGCTCCTTCCAGATCCTCAGCACGCTGTCTGTATCTGTCATAAGGTTTCCTACTTCATCTCTACAGGAGGATGTGGAGGAAGCCTTCGGTTTGGTGTTTTACTCGTTGCTAAAATTTCCGGACTTCATTCTGACTCCTGTACATCTCCATTTGCTCACGCTCCCGTTTTTCTTGTTCTTTCATCTTTTTTCTGAAAACACGTTTCTCCACTCTCCTTTTCTCCCGATAATTCGCCATCACGTTACGTGTTGCTATTGTCTGCAGGGTTGCCCTATACGCTGCGTTTTTCACATTAGTAGCATTACGACATTCCTGATCGTACCATGAGTTTCTTGGTGGTGGTTTTTGGTACCAAAGTGTTGCTTTTGTTGCAGTTTGTAGGGAGTGGACAATTCTTTGCCATTCTGCTTCTGTACTATTATCGGGACAAGAAGTGTTTTCTTCAAGCAGGTGGCTAAGTTGAGCGGAGTCGGCCTCGGCAACCTGTTGTGTTTGCAGCTTTTCGACGTCGAGTTTCCGTGTTGTGTTAGATCACACCTTTGCTGCTACATGAAGGCTGAATTTTCCGATGGTGGGGCCAAAGATATTTTCCCTTCCGATTTGTGCATTAAAATCTCCTAGCAGAATTTTAATGTCATGGTCAGAGCAACGGTCATATGCTGTTTCTAGGCGCTCGTAAAATATGTCTTTGGTCTGTTCATCTTTATCTTCGGTCGGAGCATGGGCGCAAATGAGACTGATGTAGAAGAACTTCGCTTTCATACGGATTATAGCAATTCGCTCATCTACTGGATACGAGGTCTTTTATTCTCTTATTAACCATAAATTCGCAGCCAAATTCACGTCTCGTTTCATGGCAGCTATAATACAACGTGCGCACATTCCAAGTGT
This sequence comes from Musca vetustissima, assembly GCF_032173495.1. Classification (NCBI taxonomy): domain Eukaryota; kingdom Metazoa; phylum Arthropoda; class Insecta; order Diptera; family Muscidae; genus Musca; species Musca vetustissima. Next base: position 4,559 of record NW_026881008.1, on the reverse strand, counting down.
AGATTCGCAGATCAACATTAGGGGGGTTTGGTTTTATTTTTCTTTGCTTTTTCATAGTAGAAGGGGTTTTCCGAGTGTGAGCAACTAACCCGAGGCATCAACCCATTTTTTTATAGTTCTTATGGGTGAACTCGCGGCACATATTAGCTCACTATTTCATCGGGTGATGAAAATAGCTCCCCAGGTGGCACCGCGGAGAGGTCAGTGTCCACAATTGAGATGAAATAGGGACCAAGATAAGCCTGGACTTCGCCATGTTAAAGCCAATCAGAGCCGTTGCTTGGTATCTATCATCCCCTAACGAATATTTTTTTCTCAAGGACCATAACATACGTGGATTTATTATAGAATATTTTTTCCCAATGACCATAACAGGCGCTGATTTCTTAAAGAATATTTTTTCAAGGACTAGGACAAAACTATAATATTTTTTCAAGGACCAGGACAAAACTATAACATTTTTTTAAGGACCACGACAAAACTATAACATTTTTTCTCAACGACTAAGCGTGGATTTTTTTAAGTTTCTTTTTTCAAGGGCAAATATTGAATATCCTTACATTATTTTGTAACCTAATTCAAAATCCATGACCATGTTAACGTTTAACAATACTCCTTGTTTTATTTTAAGCATACCAAATCACGTAAAACTGTAAATAGATTTGACAGGGTCAACAGCAGCAACAACAAAAACAACTGTGTGCAATCCACTTACAGCTAATTCAATAAAAATGTTACTAAAAACCCTTTGCAGGATATCTTGTCTTCAACTTAATGGTCAGTGTTGAATATTAACGATTTTATTAGGGATTTGAATCCAACCCAATCATCCTCCCTTCTCTCCCCAGCAACAAACCCCTGTCGTTTTCTCTTATAATTCCTGTCAATGTATATTACTGCCTACCTATCTACCTTTGAGCCTATCACCGAAGTCCATATACATTTAGAATTTCCATCTATCGGTTATTCTGACACAGACAGCACCACTTTACGACGTCATCACACCGGTGGGGGTCACATGAAAGTGAAAAACGTGTTCACGTTGTCGACTGTTGCGTGAGTGTGTCCTGAATATTTAATAACTCTACAGAAAGAGAGACAATTGTGTTTATGGTTTTCAATGTTTTTGTTGTTGTTGGCAGGGTTGTCGATACATTCGTGTTCATGTTGTTGTTGCTGCTGTTACTGTTTATGGTTTATCCAAATTCAATTCAATTTTCGAAATTGTTTATGTCTGTATGAAAATCAATTTTTCGAGATTAATCGTTTTTTGTTTGGTAAGGGAAGGAGGTATGATGAAGAATGCAAATGTTGACTGGTTGGTACATATGACGTATGATGAATATTGGATATTGTTCTCAGTAAGTACACGTCACCATGGTTGTAATGATTATATTAAGGGAATTTGCTAGGAAAAAGATTTCCTCAAATAGGCGTGGATTTTTTTTTAATATTTTATCAAGAACATTTTTGAAAAAAGTAGTGAAAGTAGTAAAGTCGGACTGGGTCGACTATGTACATATGTATTCTTATAAATGCATGTCGATGTTCCCTCGAAGGTCCATACTTATGTCTTTCTGCAACCTATAATAAATATAATTTCATTCGGGCAGATTTAGAGTCGTCTACGTACTTTGGTTAAAATTTATGGAAAACGATTTATAGCAAAATTGATACACGCTATTCGGTACGCCGCACTGTTAAAAATTTAATTTCAATCAGACACCCGTTCAAAATACATATGAAAGCTATGGCTGCATCTGCACCAATACCAACAAAACGCAATAACGTCATTCAAGTCTCAATTTGATACGTTGTGCAAAATTTCGTGTTAATCGGTCAAACATTAGGAGTTTGGTGCACCATTTATATAACATGGGACGAAACTATATATGGGAGCTATATCTAAATCTAAACCGATTTCCACGAATCTTATCACACATCATTCTAGACTAAATTCAGTACGCTATGCCAAATTTCGTGCAAATCGAAGGATAAATAGGGACTTTGGTGCACCATTTACATAAAATCGGTCGAAAATTTATATGGGAGCTATATCTAAATATGAACCGATTTTCACGTATCCTAGCACACATCATTACAGACTGAATTCAGCATGCTGAGCCAAATACCGTGTAAATCGAGACATATGTAGGGACTTTGGTGCACCATTTAACTTAAATCGGACGAATATATATATATATATATATGGGAGCTATATCTAAATCTGAATCGATTTTCACGAAATTTAACACACAACGTTACAGACTTAATTCAGTACACTATGCCAAATTTCGTGCAAATCGAGGATATAAAAGTACTTTGGTGCATTATTTACCTTAAACCGGACGAAAATATATTTGGGAGCTATATCTAAATCTGAACCGATTTTCACGAAATTAAACACACATCGTTACAGACTTAATTCAGTACGATACGCCAAATTTCGTGCAAATCGATGGATATATAGGGACTTTGGTACACCATTTACATTAAATCGGACGATGATATATATGGGAGCTATATGTAAATCTGGACCGATTTTCAGGAAACTTAACACACATCATTCTAGACCTAATTCAGTACGCTATACCGAATTTCTTGTAAATCGAGAGATATGTAGGGACTTTGGTACACCTTTTACGTTAAATCGGACGAAATTATATATAGCTATATCTAAATCTGAACCGATTTTCACGAAACTTGGCAGGCATCATTCTAGGCCCAATTCAGTACGTTTTTCCAAATTTCGTGCAAATCGAAAGATATGTAGGGACTTTTGTGCCTATATCGGACAAAAATATATATGGGAGCTATATCTAAATCTGAACAGATTTTTCCCAATTTCAATAGGGTGATGATGGTCGTGTGGAAAAATATTCTTTAAAAAATCCACGCCTATTGTAGTGATGATGGTCTTTGAAAAAACATTTTTTTAAAATATATATTTAAAAAAACCAAGCTTTTTGTTAGCATAGAGTATGAAAAATTATTCAAAGCTAAATTCCTACATAGTACTAAAATGCATAAGTGAACAAGACCATCAACAACAACAATTTCATATCTTCCATAAGTGTGAACGTGACATACATACACACACATTATAACCTGAAAATGATGTAAGAGTTGTGTTAAGTAGAATCAAGATGAGCTAATGAAGTGCTTGCTGGGTTGCTGGTAGCGTTGGGGAACGGTGAGAAATGAGAAATGGGATTTTGTTTTTTTGTGAGCTGTTGTTGTTGTTCGTGTTGGTGTCACACCGTGGTGGTCCTTTTGAACATTAATGTATAACATGTTAATTACTGTTATCATTATGAATGTAGTTGCTGTTGTTATTGCTGTTAACATTGTTGCTGTTGTTATTTCTGGTTTTGCTCCTATCGCTGCTAACTTCATTTTCCTTGCAGCAGTTACAAATTGGCATAAATGTATGCATACAACAATTAGGGGAGAAAAGGGGGGTACAAAATGGGGTGATATTTTTGCTGATTGCTAACTAAATATTCGAATTTTTAGGTGGTGCCGGAAAAGGATTCCATACAAAAGTTCCTTTCCTGAAATGTATCTGGAACGCACTTCAAATGATTTTAATAATTCCTATCACCTGAACATCTAACACACCCTTTCCGTATTATTGTGGCTAATTAGTGTAGCACTCTTTAACATTGTTGCCATTTTGTTGCTGATTCTACAACTACGACTGTTATGGATGCTGTTGCTATTGTTGTTGTTTTTTTATTATTATTTCTGAATAGGGATTTATCTTTGTTAGTTTAATGTGTAATGCATACACACAAATAAACAAACATACAGATATATAAAATACATTCGCACAAATATTTGTTGTCATTATTATAACTCGGGTTGTTATTGTTGTTCATGTCACTGAGAGTATAACATCAAGATTTAATTCACACACACACACAAATAAACAACCGAATGAGAATGTATTTCATTTAATTTGTATTTTGTTTTCAGTGGGTTCTTTTTTCGGGGGGAGGCAAACAAATTTATATACGCAAGGAAAAAGCACAAATTAATTTTCCAGGATATAAGACAGAATTATTTAGACACCACCATAATAATATTTTTAACGGCCTTCACTACATTGGCCGTGCATTTTTAAAAATAATCTTAAACGGTCATCATCTCTATAATAGGTTTTAATATTTCTCAAGGACCATCTGACTCATAAGCCCGGATTTTTAAAGAATATTTTTCAAGGACCATCTGACCAATAGGCGTGGATTTTTTAAAGAATATTTTTCAAGGACCATCTGACCAATAGGCGTGGATTTTTTAAAGAATATTTTTCAAGGACCATCTGACCAATAGGCGTGGATTTTTTAAAGAATATTTTTCAAGGACTATCTGACCAATAGGCGTGGATTTTTTAAAGAATATTTTTCAAGGACCATCTGACCAATAGGCGTGGATTTTTTAAAGAATATTTTTCAAGGACCATCTGACCAATAGGCGTGGATTTTTTAAAGAATATTTTTCAAGGACCTGACCAATAGGCGTGGATTTTTTAAAGAATATTTTTCAAGGACATCTGA